>NC_082385.1:8787823-8805323 GCF_031168955.1 Gadus macrocephalus
CAACATATGAAGCCTTTACAAGAAAAAGGATTTAGCTTAGATCTTTTTGTTGCCTATTTCAGCGGGGATTCATGTTATCAAAACTGAGCTGACGTAGATCGACAACAAATAGGTTTGAAATGCCTATTTTCAAAGTGTTCGCACCGTAATAGAACTTAAACCTCAGATAAAGCTGCACTATGTATCTTTTCTACTGCAGCTATTTACTCCATAAAACATCTCAAACAGAACGTTTCTCAAGAATAAAACGCGCCCATCCGCGAGTCGTTCCATCCAGGGAACTCTTTTTTATTAATCGTTTCATTCTAGACCCCTTTTAGTGTACACATATAAACACATCCAACCATTTACTGTTACTGTATAAGTTACAGCAAATATGAGAGCGTCTGATTCAGCTCATTGCTGTAATCATCGTTATGACATTGGGAGACAGCGCTGGCAGTTGTACTCATATCAATCATCCGGGATCAACATCCAGAACGGGCTCGACGGGCAGGCTTTGAGTGATTGCATGCGTTGCTCCATACATGAGGGGAAGGGGCTGAACACAAAGCAGCGAGTGTTGTTGAACGGGTATTTCGAATGGGTCAGTTGTGCGGCAGGCCCCCGATGACAAACGATAACGCGTAAAACATTTTAGATAGCAATAAAGGTTTGGAGCCATTCCAAATGGAAATTGGAGACACATCGTCTCATAAAGAGATATGTGTGTTTGTGTCTTTTGTATGCTTGGGTTTTGTGTGGACTTATTATTAAACCCCCTCGCATACCGGAAAACATCGAGGGTAATAAATAAGTTGCTCTGTCAAGGCTTGCATCAGCACTTTCTAGCGCAGACGATAGGGAAATGAAAGGTTTGCTCTTTTAATTGGGAATAGACAACTAAAGCAGTGTTTATCCAGTCACGGGGCTATTCAAATGTGCGGCGATAAGAAGTCAAGAGTACTTTTAAATGACAGCCAATTAATGTTTAAACAAAAGCACGTTTTAGTTTTGATAGAAGCTGTGTCTGCAAGACGAGACGAAGTGTGGAAGAAAATGTCAGAAGAAGAGGATGGTGTGTTTGTATGTGTGTGGGTATGTGTGTACGCATGTGTGTGTGTCTGTCTGCATGTATGTGTGTGTGTGTGCAAGTTTTTTTTTGTGATCGAACCATGCCAGGCTTGTGTGTGTAAGTGGTAGGAGGACAGATAGTTGGCCAAGAAAAATAACATCCTTCAGACATAAGTATTATCTGTCCTCCATATCTCTATGAATGTTACACAGCTTAACCACCTCAAACCAAGCAGTGCATAACTGCCACCTATAATGTGACGAACATGCCAAACCAACATCCTTGAAATTCTTCTAAAGGCAGGCATTTAAACATACACACACATTCGGCACTGCAAGTAGGAGACTAAGAATATGCATTCACACGCATGCACACGCACACACAAGCCCACACACGTAGGCACGTAAGCACCTAAGCATACACGCACGCATGCACACACTCCCACACGCACACTCACGCACAGCTCGTTAGTGTTGATTGGCAGTGGAACATCCTTGGAGGTAATTGGCACATTGCTCGTCATTAACGAAGGGAAATTGCTGCGTGTCAGCCGTCATGAAGAGAGAGAAGCTGTCAAATGGGAGACTTCAAAACGACAGAGGGAGGGTGACGGAATGAAGGGGAGAGGGATGGAAAAAAGATCGAGAGATAGAGACGGAGGCAGACGTGAGTGGACAGCAGAGGCTGGAAAATAACTAAGGAACGACAAGAACCTAAAAGTAGAGACAAACATGATTTGTTTTGGTGGGAGTCCAAACTATAAACACAAATTGAAACCTATACTAAAAAATATTATTTTTGGTCTTGTTTTTATCAAAAGACTACAACGTGGAACGGGCCAGTTTCAATGTGGGCACACAGTATCAAACCTGAACTGCCTTGAAACAAACGGGAATGAAACAATCGTGAACACTTGCAAAGTGTTCACTTAACTTAAACGACCAGCAAATTTGCACTGCGTCGCTAGAGGCTAGCAGCATAGACCCAGGAAGGTGCTCAAGGCAGACAGCCATAAAGACATGATCAGTGACGGCCATGTGTAGACACAGACACACACACACGCGCAGACACACACACACACACACACATGGACCACGGCAGTGATCACTGCTCTGTTCGTATGCAAGGGAGGTGAGGTGTACAGAGGTGAGGTGAAGCTGATGGCACAGTGACCAACGGCCTGCAGCAGTTGAGAGGTGTCAGTCTGATGCCTAAAGGCTGAGCTGACGTCTCACCCTGTACTCCCCTCAGGGTGCACCCTGCCGACAAGCTGGCCATTCTAGGACTGGACCTTCAAATAAGATAATGGTTTATTATGTGCACTGCTCGCTAGGGGAATGGGAGACATGAGGCCAGGCCCTGGATGAATTGATAGGGTTCTATCTGATACACCCATGGGTTATACACAGTATGTTGTCGGATCACTTTGACGCTTCGTCCTCCGTGTTCTTCCAGACACTGTTTTCATCGAAACTATCAGCCCCCCCTTACAGTTTGGATGAAGGCCTGATAAAAGTTGTTAACTTAATTGCAGACGAAAAGTGAATGCCTTGACATTTCCAGGATGCCTGAGGTTTCAGACAGTAAACAGGCTCTGAAATCGCCCCTATGCCGGGCAATGGGAGAGCGGGGGTATGCAGGGGATAAATCTCGCGGGGGTCGCGTCGTAAACAAGCAAGAGGTGAGTTTTGATTAACCCTTAGCAATTAGCTCAATTAGCCCAGCATCCGATCCCTGCGCTGTAAATCTACCGTGTTAATTAGCTCTATTGTGAAAGAGTCGATGTGAGACCGGAGGAACGATCCATCGGCCACCAGTTAAGAAACGAAGTGGAGGAAGCAAACAAATCACCCAGCCGTTAGGGAGGGAAGGGAACGTATATGATGGAGCTATACGAAGCATCGTTTTCTCAGATTTGATTATCCGCTCTGTTGCTCTTGCATGTGATACATAAGTCCCTTAACTATCTCTTCATTGTTATTTTTTATGTCACATCGCTGAATGAAACCACGGGAGGACGAGCCGCCAAAGGTGACAGAATAATCATCCACTTATTCGCTGTGAGACGATACGCCATATGCTCCGCATCGGCAAGGGCACCAATATGGAAATGTGAGACGTATGAATATTAATGGAAAGGAGGCACACTGAACAACAACGCTATCAAACTATAAAGGTAGATGCGTGTCTCCGACTTTAAAACGTCGGTGAAGGCAGTGATACAAACAGGCCCAGTGTAATCAGCAGTCATAAACAGTGCATTAAGCACAAGGAAAAAACGACTTACGCTCATTAATTTCACATACCGAAACATTTCAGGTTAGCATTGTTTACATGTGACCTTAAGCATGGCGTTTAATGATAATTGCTTGTGAGTCGCATTAATGCGGATGTGCTAATTAACCAATGAGTTTCATAGAGTGTGACACTGCACCAACGAAAGGTAAACAAACCTACCACAGCAATCTTCTTATTTGAACATAAATCACATTTAAAGAATCTTATCTTTTGATGTAATGCGAATTATGATGATTGGATTATTATATAAACATATAGATCATATAATCCATAGTGGGAAGACTTCCTGGGTTCTCCCTGACGTTTTAGATCAATGCGGTTGCCTCACCCCTCCGGCCGCCCCCTCAGGCCTAGAGCGAAAGAGACGAACCGAGCGAGCACTTTTCCAGCGCACACCGCGGTGCTGCAGGATCTGGCGTACCAACGAACCGCCGACTGAAATGCTGAAAGGCAGGAAAGGCCGAGGCGGTCGATAGAGAGAGATTTCATTGGGTTTCGCTCAGCCGCCTCTTAACGTTTGGAAGTCAAGTGAAAGAGAGAGCGTGAGAGAGGGTCGGGGGACGAGAGAGTGCAGGGGAGGACAAGGGGAAGTAAGGGCAAGGGCTGGGGTTGTGATGGAGTAAATCACAGCTCCCGCCCCTTTTGGGAAAGGTGATGACTGACAGCACTGAGGCCTGAAGGTCAATGTCTGGTCTTGGCTGACGCGGGGAGACGGGGGGGTGGGGAGGGGGGCTTTAGGAGACGGGGGGTGTCTGGCTTCTTTTCACACCTTTCTGCTCTGTACCCTTAGGTGGAAACTTAATGAACACACAAACACGCCAGCATGCACTCACATACGCATGCATGCACACACACACACACACACACACACACACACACACACACACACACACACACACACACATACGCGTGCACGCACACAGGCAACCACACAGGCACACGATTTAGTGTTCCGCTGGGGGTACTCTGAAGTGCTTTTAGTGTTGACACACAAGCCCGCCCTAACCACCACTCACCTCCACCCACACCCACAGCCCCACCCATGCTCCACTCCACTCCACCCGTGTGGTCGGGGAAGAGCCGCACCGTCTCTTTGACAAGGTGACCCGCACCACCGCCATCTTGCTTTTTATTTCCTTTATTTTGGGTTCGGGGGGAAAAGACATTGAACAGGAAGTGATGCCCATCCATGTGGCGTGTGAGCGAACATGCGGTGGCGGCGTGGAGAAGGGCGGCATACTTAAGTCATTATGGTTTCAAAAAACTAAACGAAATAAACGTTTGAACTGGAATTCACTGCCGTTTATGGACCGCTGGTGGTCATGGTGTTGCAGTTTTGGCATAATTATTGTCTCTGTTGTGCATTTGACTTGGATGTAACAATGCTTTGAGCAACACGTGGTGGTCAGCTGGCCCACCATTTGCAAAAAAACAAATGATTAAAAGCAAATGTCTGGACCACCAAATCGTCCTAAATGGTGACCACCCAACAACTCTATCTACAAAGACGATCGATGATGGACGCTGACGCCGTTAGGGAAGGAGGCAATAACGCGATCTATTGTCAGCATTTATACAATAAACCCTGTTAAAAAAAAGCCCCAAAGAAAACCAGCCAAAGAGGACACCATGACCTGCATCTGGGCGCCAAGCGGACACACACACACTGAAGTTCCACCATATTCCTTTTATTTACTCGTATTAACATATTTGTGCGACTTAACGTGGTAAATGTTCCAGTAACAAGGCATTCGATCTGGGTCTTTATGGTGTCGTGCAGTAGGGGATCCGCACTCTGTCCAACTTTGGGGAGATCTGAACCATGGAGCTTTCATTTCCCTGACGCGCTTCATTCTTCTTCTAAGACTCCAAAGACGCCTCCACAGAAAATCACAAAAAAAAAAGACCCGCTGCAGAACCTTTCCCACTCCGCTCCCCCGCTGCCCAGATGAATCCGGCTTTGGTTCCCCCCCCCCCCCCCCCCCCGCCTAACGGCCCCCCAATCCGGAGTGCGGAGTCGGGGTCTTTCAGTTCCCTGGTCTCCTCCACGAGGGAAGCCATTGGATTTAATCAAGACAGCGGGGGTCTCTGCCCCCCCCCCCATAGAGAACCAGCCACTCGTTATCCCACCGCATCGCGGCAGGACCCTGGCCTGGACGAGGCGACGGCTGAATTAAAAAACGGCTGCCATGGCAACGGTAGCCCAGCAATCGCTCCGTCGCGCTGCGTAACCTCTGAACCTTGGGGAGGATTTTTATTTTTCTTCTCTCAGCGCTGTGACAAGAGCTCTGGGGGGCGGGGGGGGGGGGGGAGAAAACGGGCTCGATAAAGCTGCATTCTTTTTCCCAAAGCAGATTTAGGAGTATTTTATGAGCTAACTGCATATTCCTGGGTGGGGGACAGGGCGCCTGTCTTTAAAGACCGGGGTCCCTCTGGGGTAGGAGTGTGAGTTTCATGGAGATATGATAAAGAAACCATAAACTGTATATTTGAAACCATGCAAGTAGGATGTCTTTCTTTCTATTCACATCTTCATTCCTTTTCTCTTAAGCCAGAGTTCAGTTGGCATATATGTCACTAAAACAGTTCATAAGGGTTCTTTTGATGTTTTTTTTCTTTAGTTAGTTTTTCCTTTTTGGCATCCTGAATCATTCTTTTCCAAGTCCCGTTGACTCTCGTTATGAATCCCTCTTGTTTCGTGATGAGGTGTGAATCCCATCTGCATGGTGGATGGAAACATTAGCAGCAGTGAATTATTGGGGAGTGTGTGTGGCGTTGTGTCCTGGGCATACAGATGATGACTAAACGTTTGTGCTATTTTATAAAACCTCACGCACAGTGTGCAGATCTTTCATGGCCAATGTTCCACTGGTCACAAAGGGAGCCAAACTAAATGTCTACTGTCAGTCTGTTCTATCTCTCTCTCTCTCTTTCTCTTTCCTTCTCTCTATACTCTGGCTGTCCATCTCTTTCCCTCTCTCATCTCTGACTTCCACTCTCTCACGCTCACTTTGTGTGTGAATGTGTGTGTGTTGTATTTGCGGCAGGGGGGAGGGGGGGGGGGGGGGTAAACTGCATGATGTGTGCTGTTGTCATGTGTCTTTGCTCTGATACTACGATACTTTGTTTCGTCGGAGCAAAGATTACTTATTGCGCTGGAAACTGTGAGAAGAAAAAGGAGAATGTATTCCTTTGAAAAATGAGAGGGAAAGAAAAACATACTGTAGCGATGTTGTGGCAAAGCCAATTATTTACCACAATAGTAGCATGCTACAAGTCACATTTTACAACACCAGCTGCCAACTATCCAACAGCTGCAGATACGGTGTTAATCATCAAGGGATTATTAGGGATTATTATGCCCAACATGGAGTACTTTTCCAATTACAGTGTAACAGTACACGATTTGCATGTGAGATCTAGCTTTTGTTTTAGTATCAAGCATTTGCTTTTTCAAATGACAGTAAAATGTGCACTCCGAGTGTGTGTTTGTGTTTGTGTGTGTGTGTGTGTGCGTGTATGCTGCACACCGAGACTCCCAGCACTTTAACATGTGCTGGTTTAACCTCAACACCAGCAGCACGCGGATGGAATGCATCACCGTATCGTAATGACTTACTTTCTCATGAAGAAGGATCAGCCAGTAGTCTGCCCCCCCCCCCCCCCCCCCCGCCCCCCCCCCCCCGCCCTCTCCCTGGTGGCGGAGCCTCCCTTCCAGCCGTCTCCATGTTAAGTATAATTTACCAAAGTGCCGTGAGGGTCTGGGATATTGCGGTGAAGGCACCTCTCTGCCAGCCTACCAGTCTGCCAGCCTGCCAGCACCACCGTCTCCCCCTCCTCCTCCCCTCCTCCCCCCTCTCCCTCCCTAAGTCCCAGGCCCTGTGAGACCGCTACAGAGAGGAATCACAGAACCGCTGGAGGACTGACAGCAGAAACCCACTGGGTCCAAACCCAACAAACCCTCCCTCTCTTCCCTGTCAGAGGCCCTCTGTTTCGCCGCTCTCACAATGGGTGAAATACGATGTTATGCTTGGGTTTTTTTCGCTCTTCTTTTTCTTGCATAGCCACCGCTACATATTTTTGCAGATGCATACGCAAACCACAAGCGGAGTATGCATTTTTTTTTCCTCTCTGCCCGCAGGTTTCTCTTTCTATGGAGGCCTTTGTTAGGGAGAAGTCCGGGAGAGACGCGGAGGGGAAAAAACCCCTGGGCTGGTCCCGTCTCCCCCTGGTTGTGTTTGAGGTAAGGGGAGAAGAAAAATAACGTGCGCAATGGAACTGTGGTCTGACTGTGAGTCAGGAGGTACAAAAAAAGAGTTGAGTAATTAATATGGCTGGTTCCAGGCCAATGTCCATGAAGGACACACGGACATTTGGCTATGAGGGTCCGTTTTCCTTTGATGGTTTTCCAGGCCATTTTTCCTTGTCAAACCCATGGGCACTTGTAGTGTTTAGGTTGACACCTACCAAAGCCTTTTGATCATGGCCGCATTCGTAAAATCTCACCTTAGTGGCTTAAAATAAACCAACAGAGCAAGGGATTTTTTTAAGGGTAACATGCGATTGACGATACTGCACCGATCGCCCTTGAACGTTTGAAAGAAAAAGCCGGCTAGTTAGCTTTCCTGGAGTCGATCTACACAGCGACATTCTATTCGAGTCGTCGTGGTAACACTGAATCTAAAGCAAGGCAGGCGTCCAATGGTTTAGCCGGGTCTGTAAACACCAAGACCAACCAGTCGAGTGTAGATTGATGGGTTGACTCACACAGAGAACAGACTAATGGTAAGGCGGATTTACCGAGACACACTGGCAGAAAAGGAGCTTTCATCGCTTCCAAATGTTCACTTTGTACTTTTGGCACGTTGCCATTTCACATGGGATTAATTTGGCCAAGTTGACTTCACATAACCAAGCTTCTTTTTTTTTAAGCCACTACTCCCCCACCCATTTCATCACCTCCTCCTCTTCCTCGACCACAGATCGAACAACATTGCAAAATTGGAGATGATAGCCTTCGTTCTTTCCCAGACGACTGGCCTAATATATACGGCCCCATGTGGATACACACATTTCTCTCTCGATTGCGCTCTCTTTTGGAAGCAGCTGTAGTTGTCCTGCGATCCGCTAGGCTGAAATGGGGTCCTTGTTTGGCTGTCATTGATTATCCTGTTGTGGATGCAGTCATACTCTACTTGGCTTGGAGTCCATGCTTTTGTGGACCTTACACTTTGGCCACACTGCCCCACTAATGGGGCTTTCACACCAAAAATAACCAAGAGCCAGTTCCGGGCTGGTGCTAGGGCCAGTTCCAAACAGGTTCCAGCCTTATCCCAGTTAAGAACCAGTTGGTTTCACACCGGCCAGAGCCAGCCATGGAGCCGGCGTGAGCAACGTCATGACGTCACTGCAAACGTCTCCGCTTTCCCAGCAACCCTCCCGCCCTGCCGGAACTGTACAATAAGAAGAAGAACCCTCGCGCCAGTTTCAAACACAACAACAACAATTTCGACTTCGATTCAATCCGTGTATGGTTCGTTCTTTGAATATTCCGATTTAAAACAAAAAAGGACTCTGTTTTAATCGGAATATTCAAAGAACGAACCATACACGGATTCACGTCCATTGTTTACTTCGGTGTTTTAAAAATGCCGGTCTTCGTTGGTCTTCCTGTTTATGAAGGTACGGATAACTCCGCCCCCTGCCCCCGGCGTAAAAGCGGTTCTAGTTCTAGCCCAGCTCAAAAGTGGGGCTGGAGTTGAACCGGTTTTTAGGGGCCGGAGCCGGTTCTTTGGCGGTGTGAAACCAAAACACTGGCCCTAGCTCCGAACTGGCCCGGAACCGGCTCCGATTTTGCGGAGGTGTGAAAGGGGCATAAGAAAACATTTACGATTCAACCTTCAAATTTTTTTTTCTTTCATAAAAGCACTCTAACTTGTCATACTAGGGCACATTCCTGAATAAAAACATCCCAGAATGCATCTACTAGCAAAGTGTTTTTTCATCACCTTTACTCTTCATATTTTTACTTATTATTAAGTTGTTTAGCTGACGCTTTTACCCAAATTGCCTTACAGTGAATATTTAAAAACATGTTAGTAATGATAATAGTAAAGGAATCTTGCTCAAGGATGCCAACAGCTAAGACTTTGGACATTGGGTCTTCGACCCCCCCAAACCTTTCAGCTGGAAGTGGAAAGGTGGCATCCTAACCTCCGACACTATCCTGCCCCAATATTCAGAAAATCGTACCACCCTGACCCTACCATTCGCACTAGTCTGAAAACATTGGACTTTTTTGCGATCGCAGCCTGTGACTTCATCTGCCATGAGCTCATGGCACGGTTGACCTTTGACCCCCTCACCTCTGCAGCCGGGATGCCTTCAGGGGGCCGACACTGCAGAAGGACCTCCTGCTCCAAGGAGACCTCCTTCCCAAGGGGCTCCTGGTCGAAAGTCTTCTTCAGGTCTGAAGAGAGAGACAGAGAGAGAGAGAAAAAATGCACACATACATTAACCCTGGGTCTGACACCGTCACAGTCCAACGCGCGGCATCTGAGGTATTTCAATAATCAAAGGCGTTTGAGGGAGGCGTTGGGAGTGGGCATATTTTAAGGAGGAGACGGAACGGAAAACATCTCTCGGCATGAACAATATATGGTGACATTTTTTAAATGCCAAACATGCCATTGAAGTTTGCACCCCGCTTGCTCCGGCCACATCCCTCTCTCTCCGTCTCCCTTGCTCTCTCTCCCTCTCCCTCGCTCTACATCTCTTTATTACCGTCGGCTTACAAATAAATTGCCCGAGGAGGATACTAGAAAGAGGAGGAGGAAGAAGGCAATCACTCCTCGCACTAATAAAAAGTCAATATATTTCGCTGCCCGCAAAGAACCCGACAGAGTGGACCAGAGGGCAGGGGGGCTGCGGGGAAGAGGATGGGGAGCTGCGGGGAAGAGGACGGGGCAGGAATACAAAGAGCGAGGGGCCCGCCCGCAGCATCGGGACTCATCACCTGCCACTGATGCTACCGGTGGTGCTGATGCTGCTACTGCTGCCGGCTGGGAGCGGGACGCAGAGGGGGTTAGCTATCGTACAGGAAAAGGACGAGGGAGAGGTGGGAGGAGGAGGAGGAGGTGAGGAAGGAGGAGGAGGAGGAGAGTGTTGTTGGTATTAGAGATGAGGGGAAGAGAGATGAGAGAAGAAGAGAGGGGGAGAGTAGAGGAGAGGAGAGGAGATGGGCGGGGAGGGGAATGAGAAAGGGCCTCATCATACACATGAGGAGGAAGAAGAGGAGGAGGTGGGGGAGTACTGATGATATTTGAGGAAGGAGAAGAGGAGACGGAAGAGGAAAGGAGAGGGGCATTCATTAAAAGCATGGAGAGGAGTAGTATAGAGGGGAGAGAAGAGGGAAGAAGAGGCAGATAAGGAATAGAGTGGAGTGGAGAAGAGAGGAGAGGATGAGTGGTAGAAGCTAGGAGAGCAGATAAGGACTGGTACCCAGAGAGGATGTTTGAGTAGGTGAGGATGATATGGCTAATGAGGAGAGGTGAGCTTGAGATGCAGCGTACAGCATAGCGAGAGGAGCTGTGCAGACACAAAAGAGATGAAAAAGATATAAAACAGGAGATGAATTGATAAGGTGAGGGAAGGAAATGAGTTCAAGTTAAAAAGAAAAGTAGAGCAAAAGTACAAGACAAGCAACATTTTCCTAGCCTAATCCATCTTAATTAAAGTACCTATTTCAAAAAGACTTTTAAAGAGAGTTGCCTTTTCATCTAAAGTATTCCTTTAATCTAAACCACAAAAGCATTGCAATTAGGGCTGCATGATATTGAGACAAAATCAAATTGCCTTCTTTAGTTCTTTGCAATATATATTGCGATTAATGTGGCTACTTTTCAGACAACAGTTGCTGGCAACTAACTTGTATTGTCAAACAAATAAAAAAACAGCAGTTATAATACAAATAGATTTAGCGTAGCGGATGTCACCCTACCCTGTGTATTGCCTTAAACGTTACACATAGTTGAAATTAATTACAGCACCGGTTGGGGATCTTCAGCAAGCCTATAAGCTTTTTGACACTATAGCGTTGCTGTCAAATCTCAAAACAAAAACAACAATTATTTGTGCTGCTGCACTGCGCCTTGCTCAACCTGTTTTTGTCTGCTTTTATGTATGTACTGTTAATGGCTCCGGGGGCACGGACTAAATAAATCAAAACGATTTTACATGAACTAAGTTTATGCGTAATAATTGTGTCATAATAGTAAACAAGGTTTTGCACGGTTCGCAGTCTGCGGAACGGGAGATCGAAGCCTGGAAATCGACCTACACAGAGGACCGTGGCATAAACATCTCGCATTCCATATTCACGATTTCTGTGTAGCTATGCTAATGCAGCTAATGTATTGAGTTTGTTCGTGGTACCCGTGTCAGCTCACTCGCGAGGAAGCAAGAACTATCCATTCATTTTTAATCGAGTGTGTCGTTCACAAGCGCACCGTGCACCTTATGCTGTGAATAAAGAAAAACATCCCAATTTCCCTCATTTGCATTTATTTATTTTTTACTTGCAAATGCAGAGGAAATGCAAACACTGCAGAACTCGTAAAAGACAGGCCTTTCTTCTAGATCAGTCATGGAAAATGAGAACTGGGCAAGTTTTCCTCTCGTAGCAAGCAGCAAATAGGTTGTAGCATGACTTGTTTCGATTCATTTGCCTTGTTTGACAATCACACGGCTCTGCGATGTGTCTATCGCGCATGCGCACATCGCGATGCCGATGCTTTTTTATGTGCAGCACTAATTGCAATATCGTCCACCCATGTACTTCAGAGTAGCAGAGGCTGGACACAAAAAGCATTTCTGTCCCTTTCCTTCTCAAAGAAACACGCATAAATAAGCCACAGTGCGCAACACGTAATCTTCAACAGCGAAAGAGATTGTGAAGTGAGTGCAACTGTACAACTTTACCTATCAGTGTTAAACAGAGCATAGGCTAGTCCTGCTTACAAAGGTAGAAATTAAATATCATATGATCAAGCTCTACCCTTCAGGGATGAATGTTAATCATAATAACTTACCGTTAGCTGTAGTGCTACGTTTGTTGGAATCAGGTCAAATTAGACCCAAGAAAAATGTCAAGGTAGCAATGTGAGGATTGGATAATGTAAAGAATATCAGACAATGTGCTTATGTAAAAATAATAGAATAAAAAGAGCATATGGTAAGGAAATTAATTAACAAGAGGAAATATTGTACAAGTTGTCGTTGAGAAAACTTTCCCCTGACAACTTGCTGTGACCATGGAAACCAACCTCAAAAAAGAATTCCCTTTATAGAAAACATTTTGCTGTTATTTTTATATGTCTCAGACTGCAGGGCTGGTAAAACCGAGTGTCTTAGTACAGTAGAAAATACATTTAGGATCAAACTTACATGTTCCTTTGAGAAAACACCAAACAGAGTTTGCTTAATTAAAAAAAAATTGATGGGTTTGCGATTCAATTGTGCACAAAATATTTAAAGCAATCGTAAGCATAACGATTGAATGAAAGACATTAATCAAAGGAGAGAGACAGAGATAGTTGATTTTCAATATACTAAACCTCTTTAGTTTGCTATTAAATTGCAAAAAGGAACTTTTGAAGATGTGAGTTAAACAAATTGAACAAACAACTTAAAAATAAACTGCATTAATTTCATCACATGGGCTTCATAATATATTTAATAGTTCCTATAAAAAAAATAATGAATCGAAAAGAAAAAAACGTTTGAATGCGTAATGGTCGGCCTACAACCATCAAAAGTATGATGAAGCTCATACTTTTGGTAATAATAATTTATTTGGGTCTTGCTCATTGTCCAGGGGCCTTCTCCTTTTCGCCGGACCTTCCCTGCATCTCTCTGCAGAGCACAGCTGGGTTCAGGAAAAAGCTGAGCAGACATTCCTGTGGGATCAGAGCATTCCCTGTGCTCACCACAGAAACGCCACAGAGGATTCGCTCCTCATCTGACAACCATTACCCTAAGTGGAGGTATTTGACTGCTTTTTTTGTTGAATGCTAAAGTACACCACAGTGGTAATATCCTCTGGACACGTCCACTTACTGTCTGTTCATTAACCCACAGGGGTCTCACAGGAGTGAATTGCATAAACGATCGGGGATTGATCAACGCTGAAAACCAACTGAAACGGGACGTTTCCCCAACAAACAAGCCACACAATGTGTCTCATAATTTGTGTATTTCCCTGGCTTTAATATGTTATCATAGAATGTCCCCGTTTCCCTCAGAGCGGCCATCCCTAATGAAGGCTGAATAAACCGTTGGGACGGGTTCTGTGGTCCAACAGTGGTGGCTGTGTTGCTCTACTGAATTCTCTTGGACGGCTTCACCGCCAAAGGCAAACATCTAGCGGCAGTTAGACACGTAACCAGACCAGAAGTTTAACAATCCTTGTACGCAGCAAAGTGCCATCGCTTCCGGTCCTTTCTATAGGGCAGACAAGGCCAGTCAAGAACTCCTTATTTTGCGTCGCGGATTGGGCACTGCAATCTCTTAACTACTCTGCTGCGGCTGTCTCTTACGCCATGTCCGATTGTACCGTGTGTTTAGATGACAGGGAGAGAAGCAGCAAACCAAAAAAAAGCAGAAGGAAAAACAAAACCACAGAGTTTCCATTAGTGTATGGGAGGCAGTCGGAGCTCTCTGGCTCTGAGAAGCAGCCTGCCAGGCAGGAGCCCAGAGACGTTGTGGAGGAGCTAATCCATTCAGCGGAGGCTAATGCAGGGGCGGGGGGGGGGTGGGGGGAGGCTCCATTGTGATATGAGGGATGGGCTACGGCTGGCAGGGGCTGCTCATCATGGCTGATTATATGGGGTGGAGCAGCATGAGTGAGCTCCGTAGGGAGACTGGGAAGCACGGCTCTGACTCATCCGGCTCCATGAAGGCCATCGCTGGGAAGGGGATGGGAGAAAGGCCGGTAGGTGATCCAGAAGATGATGAGTGCCAGAGGATTGGGAAAATACAGAGAGAGGATCAGGGGACTTATAAGGCTCCTACACACTAGGCTTCTAGGGCCGGATGATTCGGCAGACTCAGTGGCCCCCCCGTAGAGTCAGGAGGGCAAAGACTTGCTCAAACCGGTTTGATATCATCGGGGCCGACTGGCGATGCGTGGGGGAGGGGGAAGGAGACTGAAATAGGCGATTACGGTGGCAACAGCCAATGGGAAGAAACAAAACGTCCGTTCCTCAACGGATGACTCGGATAACCGCATTCAAACGTTGACAATCGCGTAGACATAAATGGAAGATCTTCCTTTTCATTTGCTTGTCACTGGTCATTTGAAACAGTGCTTGAAACGTTAGCTTCAGTAGAAATTACTTATTGCTTCGATGTATCCAGCAGATGCTATATACTCATTGACCGCAATCAACACGTATGTGGACTTCCACATGATTTCACATGATTTCACAGGAATTGAAATCACAGGTCTGACCACTTTCAGAGAAGAGTCTGCATGTGTGGACGCCCGCGTGTTCCCAGTCACGAGTCTTAACCAAAGGCAAGACTGATTGTCAAGACCAGTCGTGCAGCAGTGTGAACTGCCAAAGTCGGGCCCGACTTTAAAAAGTCGCCTTTTGGGTCTGGGAGTTATTTGCTGGGAAGGTAGAGAGAGACGGGGAGAAATAGAGGTCCGAATAGAGAACAACGCTGGGTTGAAAAGGTCTTGGAGGTGTGTGATTGCCACGGACCTTCGCAGCTGCTGCTCTGAGTGGATGGGATCAGACGGAAGGCCGGGTTATGAACTATGCTGTTGTTTGTTTTTGCTCCACAGTATCGACTTTTTTTTTTTCACCCAGCCATATGTCAATAGTCTGTCGTGTTGGCGACAGAAACCACTAATACAGTGAAACCCTGATGAAACTGTCCGGAGTTAATGCTGCCAGAGCACAGGAATCAACAGACACAGATGTTTAATCTGTTGCATACAGAGTTGATTATACTGTTTATCCCAGGAGCTGGTTTTAACAGCCCAGAATTTCAACGCAAGATATTCCTGTTGATACCCCCCCCCCCCCCCCCCCCCCCCCCCCCAAGACAGAATCCCTTCAGGTAGGATATTAGCGCGAAAACTGTAAAAAAAAACGGCTTAACTAAATCGTACAATACAGCTTCACAGCAAGGCGAGTGGCATGCAAACTCTGCTGTTTTGTGCTTGTGTTTGGGATTTACATTTCAGCTTTCCTCCCCAAAACGTGATTGTCGCGCCCGCCTCGGGAGAGAGGAGAGATGAAACGAGAGGAGGGAGTGTGTTTTGAGGCTGGAGCCTGGTGGCAGAGTGTTCCTCATTAAAAACAAATGTGTTTGTTCCTAGTGGGAAGCAGACGAGAGCAAATGAGGACCACCTACAGGAAGGACTGGGAGGAGGAGGAGGAGGAGGAGGGAGGAGGAGGAGGAGGAGGAGGAGGTGGAGAAGAGGATACAGTAAACATGTCCTTCGGTCTTTCACACTGTGTGCCTTCTGCCCCCCCCCCCCCTGTCTGTTTCCACTGAGTTGTACACCAAAGGAAGTAATTCCCTCTCTTAACACTCAAGCTATGAATGTTTCGGTCCTGCACTATGATTGTTAAAGCACTAGTGTGTCGCACTGCTGCGCAAGCGCTCTCTCTCTCTCTCTCTCTCTCTCTCTCTCTCTCTCTCTCTCTCTCTCTCTCTCTCTCTCTCTCTCTCTCTCTCCCTCCCTCCCTCCCTCCCTCCCTCCCTCCCTCCCTCCCTCTCTCTCTCTCTAAGCTCCTATGAATCATTGGTTCTAAACAGAGTATCTTCAGATGCATCTCCTATTCTTGGGCACTGATTAAATGGTCAACAAAGTAGGGAATACTACAAGTGGGTTAGAGAACAAAGAGATGAGGGAGATTGGAGGGGTAGGTGGGTGGTGGAGGTGGGTGGTGGAGGTGGGTGGTGGAGGTGGGTGGTGGAGGTGGTGGGGGTGATGGTGGGTGGCGTTCTGTCATGGAGGTGGGGGGGGGGTGCTGGGAGTGGTGGAGGCTGGGGCTGGGTTATTGAGGGGGTAGGGTGGAGGGGCGGTTGATGGGGGAGATGTATTCTGCAGTGGGTCATAGAGGTGGATGGAGATGGGTGAGGAAGGCGGGGGAGGGAGGAGGGTGGGAATCAGTGAGGGAGTGGTTGGGGATGGGTGAGGGAGGTGGGTGAGGGATGGGTGAGGGGGTATGGTGTCGATGGGGATGGAGGTGGGTGAGGGAGGTGGGTGAGGATGGTGAGGGAGGTGGGTGAGGATGGGTGAGGGAGGTGGGTGAGGATGGGTGAGGGAGGTGAGTGAGGGCCCGGGTCTTGATGGGTGAGGGAGGTGTATGCCAGAGGTGGGGGAGGTGTGTGACAGAGGTGGGTTGTCACTTACAGGCGATGCGGACGTGGGCCTTGCGGCTCTTGGTGGTCCCGGCCGAGCTCCAGGCGACACACTGGCACCAGAAGTCCTCCGGCCAAACAGCTCCTCCACCTGCTGCCTGGTGATCTCGATGCTGGCCTCTCTCACCACCAGACCTGGGGGTTGACACAGAGACAGGGGGGGGGGGGGGGGGGCGTTGAGACAGACCCACAGCAGGTAACACTAATGCAATCAGCTGAGCTGAGGGCGACTGCTGGTGTAAGAATAGAACAAACAGCTGGAGGACCAGGAAGCTGTCAACGTTGATGGACAGTGGCTAATGAGAATCCGAGTAAACACGTACCGATGTAACTGAAGAGGTGAAACAAGTAGAGAGAGAGGCCGGGGAGGGAGATATAGTAATACAGAAAAATAGAAATAGTTTGTGTGCATTATTACCAGAAATAAGTAATGAGGTGCAGTTACTTCTGGAAGTCTGGAATTCAGGAACTAGGTCTTCTGTTGCAAGTCAGTAGTTGAGAATAAACAGTGTGTGTATGTACCGTATGTGTGTGCAGAGGCACGGCACGTGTGCACGTGTGTGTGCACGGCATGTGTGCATGTTTGTGCGTGCGGTGTGTGTGTGTGCGTGTTGCTACAGACTCTGTCCCAGATTTTGGGGCTGGTGGACTGGCGTGTTGGGATTTTCGCCGTCATGGCTAACGCAATCCTGTTTGCTAAACTCCTCT
>NC_082385.1:8809082-8811582 GCF_031168955.1 Gadus macrocephalus
GCTCATAACACTAATTATGGTCTGCTCCTTTTATGTAGCAGGGCACGGGGAGTGGCCTCACTAGTTTAGTCTACCCACAATGCCCTGGTAGTAAGTAGCAGACCTGTAATTAGGCGTGATGAGCGACACCTGTGTTTGTTCTACGACGTTGCCCCCTGTGAAGAAACGGTCTATTAAGGCCAATCCCATTTCTACCCCTTACCCCTTCCCCTTACCCCTCCCCCTTGCTTTGAAGGGGTAACGGGAAGGGGTAAGGGGGTAGAAATGGGATTGGGCCTTAGAGAAAGTTTGCGGTGCAATGAAAACGGTAATTTGAGGTATGACGAAAGAGAGGAATAAAAGACACTGAGGTTTATGAGGTTGGAGAAGGACAGAGCGGTGAGAGAGAGACAGCTGGACAAGACGAGAGAAATGTGAGGAGCATGACGGAGTGATAACGATCACTAGGTGTGATGTCCTATCAGTATTCATTAACGACCGTGGCTATTCTGAGCCATGAACCATAACAACAACCAACATAGCTAGATATTGATAATACCATGGATTCCAGATAAAGCATTGAGCTCGCCCGCACATATTTACCTAAGTATTAGAGGAGGATTTTCCTGTGTTAACATGAGCAGCTGTTAGCATAAGCAGATTGATAAAGACTTACACTTGATAAATAAAAGTAAAGCTAGTGGTGTTTAAGATTATGTATGGTGATTGTGTTTATTACAGGGTGCCAGGTCAAGATACTAAAATAAACATAAAAGGAGGAATTACTCTTTATACTGCTATCCTTTTTTTCTCCAGTCTTTGTTTTGTTGAGTTTGATCATAAAATGGGATAGAGATTGCGGTTTTATGTTGTGGGTTATTATGTATACGATAAACAAACCTTCAGTTTCAAGGACAATCTACCCGGCAATGAGTTCCAAATAGCAGCTTGCTCGTTCACCAGACAGACTCTGGTTAAATTATGCACCACCACAGCTTTCTTATCCTTCTCTCTCTTCCTTTCTTTTGGTGGCCGTGATTAATGTACTCCTGCTTTAACTCTCCTAAACCAAAATTGGACCTACACAGAGTCCATTTTGCATTCATTTTTGCCTTCTTAACTGACTTTTTTCCCTTCCTAATTCACCTCCCGCCTTATTGATTTCCCCGCCCTTCCCAGCACTAACTCCTCCATTTTGTTTCGTCCCCCTCCCTCTCTTTCATGTTAAGGACGTGGTGGTGGTCGGCGAGGAGAACTTCACCACGCCGTGCTACGTCCAGATGGACGACGAGGCCTGCCACATCCTGACGGAGACCCTGGCACCTACTGCCTGGTGGCCAGCCCCTCAGCGCCTCCACCACCAAGCGCCTCAAGCTGGCAATCTTCGGCCCCGTCACCTGCTCCGCCATGGAGTACCACATCAGGGTGTACTGCTGGACGACACGCAGGACTCCCTCAAGGTGCGGCGGGGCTGGGTGTGTGTGGGTGTGGGTGTGGGTGTGGGTGTGTTTTTTGTGTGTGTGTGTGTGTGTGCTCACCAATCTGTATAGCACTGCCTGCAGGTGTGTGTGTGTGTGGTGCGTAGTGCTTGTATCTGCGTGTGTGTGTGTGTGTGTGTTTGTGTGTGTGCGTACATGACATATGTGTTTGGTTGCAGGTGTGCATGGATGCATGCATGTGCATGCATGCATGGATGCATGCATGGTATCGATGCATGGATGTGAGTGCTCAGCGTGTCGGTGTTTATCAGCGCAAGCATTTCTGTGGGTTAGGGGGTCCGTGAGGGGGTGCAGGGATTGGTCTGTTGGCTTGGATGCATATATTTGCTTGCCAATAGATACATGGATGAGTGGGCTTTGGTATGTGTGTGTGGGTGTGTGTGTGTTGGTTTGTGGCCATGTGTGTTTGGGGGTGTGTGTTTGTCAGCACAAGCATTTCTGCTGGGTTAAGGGGTTCGGTTTTAATGAACTCTATAGCCGGTGTTAGCGGTCTTACTTCATCCATTCATTCATTACCAGGAATGGATTCTCAACAAAGAGAGACACTCCAGACAAGGAATGTTCATTATTAGCGAACGCTGTCTTTAGCAGGGGCGTTTAGGACTTAATGAAGGAATGGTTAGCGGTGGTGCTGGTACTAGCATTAGCGTTGGCGTTTAGGCGTAGCCGGCAGCTGACTGGTGGAGGCAAAAGAGAAGCAACCTTTTGTGTTGAAGAAGGCTGCATGCATTTGAATATCATCTCATGCATTTAGCCTGGAGCTTTAGATAAATGTGTCTGCTGAAGCACATACCTACAGCTACATATTTCCCCCTTGTGGGTTTGTGTGTGTGTGCGTGGTGTGTTCGTGTGTGTGGTGTGTGTGTGTGTGTGTGTGTGTGTGTGTGTGTGTGTGTGTGTGAGTGTGTGTGGGTGTGTGGTGTGTGTGTGTGTGTGTGTGTGAGAGGGTGTGTCCTATTCTTTACTTTATCCTGCGTTGGCTGTAACACTCATCCATGGAAGAGAGACATGGGAAGATAATG
>NC_082385.1:8816582-8826582 GCF_031168955.1 Gadus macrocephalus
TTTTTTGTTCTTAATGCTACCACTTCATATTTCGTGCTTCTAGTTTCCTTGGAAACAGCCGTGAGGGTGTTTGGATTGACTTGGCCATCTAGATATTTGGATACTGGCAAACCACGTCGGACAACAACTCCAGCGGTGGAGAATGCGAGCTGGAGTCGATGAATGGCAGGGAAAGCTTTCATTAGCTTTGATTAAAAGGGACACCGTTTATTCCTCTCCTCCTCTGGTGAACTATCGGCAGTGTCAGTGATAAACACATTCTGTGATAACATAGTATTTAATACCACATTTATTTATGCGTGAATATATTACTTTTTTCGTTGTAGTTTTTATGTGTCCTTCGAATCAATGTTGGTGTTTTTTCTGCTGCCGTCGCATTTGGGTTATGATGTAGCGGCCCCTGGTGGATTCCTGAGGTACTGACACGTTTTTGTCAGTCAAACAAACACAAAGAGACTACATGTACATAAGTCGGGTGTTGAAGCTGTAATCATATTACAGTACTATGTTTTGAATTAAGTGTCAATGCTTTCAATAGTTATTTTATTACTGTTGATTTATAACTATGTTTGTTTTCCTTTTATTTTATGAAAGATTTGATCTATTTTATTTTTGGATCAGACCAGTCCATTGCCACATGTAAACAGTGAGACAGACTCTACGTTGAACTAAATTAAATCATGACTTATTTGCTGTGATTTCTGCCCCATTTCTGGATATCAACCACACGATAAAAAAAAACAAAGAGGAGAGGCAGATATGTAAGCATATATACGATTGATTTGTCAATATTATAATATTTTTTTAGCAACAATGCAACTAAAAACAGAAGATTGCCTTTTACCAAATAACTGATTTACACAATATGGGGTTTAATTGATACCTCGGTCAAGTCATTTATGTGTTTTTTTACGGCCAGAAATGAATGATATTTGGAGAGGGAATGTATAATACTGTTAATCAAAGACATAGCTCGGAGACAGAGGGAATAGGGCCGTACAGCTCAATAATTGTTTTGTATTCATGACTGTTTCTTGACCATCTATTTCGCAAAGCCGTCTATGCAAATGTTGGATCCTTTCACAAAAATCTTTCTCGTACATTTTCAAGTGGTCGTCTTTCACATCCCATAGTTGTTTTTTTAAAGCTTTACAATTTCTGTTATAAAAATTATTATTGCTTTGATTATTATTATTATTATTATTATTATTATTATGTATAGTGTGATCATTCTGTTACTGGCAATTGCTTGCATTTCATCTGTCAAGTTATTGTACAAAGTGTAAGAAAGAATTTTTAAGACTAATAATAAATTATATTTATATGCAACACTGAATCTCATAAGGTCGCTGTTTGTGTCTTTCTTGTCTTACTCTTTTCTTTTGCGATAACTTTAAACTTGAATAGTCCCTCTCCAACACACACAGATACCAATACAAGTAAACAAGTCTTTAACCAATACATGGTCGAAAGGAAATAACACAAACTTAAAGGTGTACTTATAAAGACAAACAATTATTTCATAAGGGAAAGTTATCTTTATCCACTCGTAGACGTACAGTACAGTGTATGTGGGCGTTAACAATGCACCATCAAGACACCGGTTAAAGTCATCACAAAGGTTATACTAGACTTTATAATTCGCATGAAATAGTCAAATGAAACTTCCAATAGAGGTCATCAACCGGACTTGAACCCCGGTCTCCAGGGGGTTAGGCATAGTGCACCCTACTGCACCACTGAGGCAATTTCATTTCAAAATAATCAATCATCAATAAAGAGGATATACATGACATTAAAATGTATGTGTGTATTTCTATTATTTCCCTTATGTTTAAGGGGTAACAGTGTTACCCCTTATGTTTTTTTTCATGACGACCAAAAAAAACAACAGTGTTACCCCCTTTATGTTTTTTTTCATGACGACCAATAAAAAACAACAATGTTACCCCTTATGTTTTTTTTCATGACGACCAATAAAAAAAGGAACAGTGTTACCCCTTATGTTTTTTTTCATGACGACCAATAAAAAAAGGAACAGTGTTACCCCTTATGTTTTTTTTCGTGACTACCAAAGAAAAACGACAGTGTCACCCCTCATGTTTCATTTGATAAAAACGACAGTGTTACACTGTCGTTTTTTATTGGCCGTCATGAAAAAAAACATAAGGGGTAACACTGTTGTTTTTATTGGTCGTCATGAAAAAAAACATAAGGGGTAAGACTGCTGTTTTTTATTGGTCGTCATGAAATAAACATAAGGGGTAACACTGTTGTTTTTCTTTGGTCGTCATGAAAAAAACCACAAGGGGTAACACTGTCGTTTTTTATTGGTCGTCATGAAAAAAAACAACAGTGTTACCCCTTGTTTTTTTCATGATGACTGATAAAAAACGACAGTGTTACCCCTTATCTTTTATTTGACAAAGACAACAGTGTTACCCCTTATGTTTTTTTTCATGACGACCAATAAAAAACAACAGTGTTACCCCTTATGTTTTCTTTCATGACGACCAATAAAAAACAACAGTGTTACCCCTTATGGTTTTTTTCATGACGACCAAAGAAAAACAACAGTGTCACCCCCTATGTTTTATTTGAGAAATATCGACAGTGTTTTCCCCTTATATTTATTTCATGACGGCCGATAAAAAACGACAGAGTTACCCCTCATGTTTTTTCCATGTTGACCAATAAAAAATGACAGGGGCACCCCTGTCGACGTTTTTGCAGGGATCGGAGCATGAGCTGTTTAGAGTGTTAACCTCCGAACTTAACAATGCACCATCAAATCACCGGTTAAAGTCATCACAAAGGTTATACTTGACTTTATAATTCGCATGAAATAGAGAAAAGAAACTTCCAACAGAGGTCATCAACCGGACTTGAAGCCCGGTCTCCAGGGGGTGAGGCAGAGTGCACCCCACTGCACCACTGAGGCGATGACATTACACAATAATCAATCATCAATAAAGAGGATATACATGACATTAAAATGTATGTGTGTATTTCTATTATTTCCCTTATGTTTTTTTTCAAGACGACAAATAATAAACAACAGTGTTACCCCTTATGTTTTTTTTCATGACGACCAAATAAAAAAACAGTGTTACCCCCTTTATGTTTTTTTTCATGACGACCAATAAAAAACAATGTTACCCCTTATGGTTTTTTTCGTGACTACCAAAGAAAAACGACAGTGTCACCCCTCATGTTTCATTTGATAAAAACGACAGTGGTACACTGTCGTTTTTTATTGGCCGTCATGAAAAAAAACATAAGGGGTAACATTGTCGTTTTTATTGGTCGTCATGAAAAAAAACATAAGGGGTAACACTGTCGATATTTATCAAATAAAACATAGGGGGTAACACTGTTGTTTTTCTTTGGTCGTCATGAAAAAAAACACAAGGGGTAACACTGTCGTTTTTTATTGGTCGTCATGAAAAAAAACGACAGTGTTACCCCTTGTTTTTTTCATGATGACTGATAAAAAACGACAGTGTTACCCCTTATATTTTATTTGACAAAGACAACAGTGTTACCCCTTATGGTTTTTTTCATGACGACCAAAGAAAAACGACAGTGTTACCCCTTATGTTTCATTTGATAAAAACGACAGTGTTACCCCTTGTGTTTTTTTTCATGACGACCAAAGAAAAACAACAGTGTCACCCCCTATGTTTTATTTGAGAAATATCGACAGTGTTTTCCCCTTATATTTATTTCATGACGGCCGATAAAAAACGACAGAGTTACCCCTCATGTTTTTTCCATGTTGACCAATAAAAAATGACAGTGGCACCCCTGTCGACGTATTTGCAGGGATCGGAGCACGAGCTGTTTAGAGTGTTAACCTCCGAATTTAACGATGCACCATCAAATCACAGGTTAAAGTCATCACAAAGGTTATACTTGACTTTATAATTCGAATGAAATACAGATAAGAAACTTCCAACAGAGGTGATCAACCAGACTTGAACCCCGGTCACCAGGGGGTTAGGCAGAGTGCACCCCACTGCACCACTGAGGCAATGACAATACACAATAATCAATCATCAATAAAGATGATATACATGACTTTAAAATGTATGCGTGTATTTCTATTATTTCCCTTATGTTTTTTTTCAAGACGACAAATAATAAACAACAGTGTCACCCCTTATGTTTTTTTTCATGACGACCAAAAAAAACAACAGGGTTACCCCCTTTATGTTTTTTTCATGACGACCAATAAAAAACAACAGTGTTACCCCCCTTATGTTTTTTTTCATGACGACCAATAAAAAACAACAGTGTTACCCCTTATGTTTTTTTTCATGACGACCAATAAAAAACAACAGTGTTACCCCTTACGTTTTTTTCATGACGACCAATAAAAAACGACAGTGTTCCCCCTTATGTTTTTTCATGACGACCAATAAAAAACAACAGTGTTACCCCTTACGTTTTTTTCATGACGACCAATAAAAAACGACAGTGTTCCCCCTTATGTTTTTTTTCATGACGACCAATAAAAAACAACAGTGTTACCCAGGGACGCGGGAAGTGGGGGTGCTTAGGGTGCTGCAGCGGCCCCTGGCTGTAACTGCAAGTGAGAAAGTTTTCTGAAAAAATCTATACTTTTTTTTTGTTGTATAATTTTATCATACAACATGCTTTTTCATAAAATTATTGACATCCACCCTTTTTATGATATTTAGCATATTATCGGTACTATGCTGATTTTACATAAGCATGTTGGTGTTCAACATCTGTTGTAGTGAACATTCTAAAACTGGTGTAAAATGTTGCTGCCATATTAATAAACACGTTGAATGTTATCGTTTTGATTCTGGAATCCCGCACGTAAACTGGTTGGCAAAAAAAGAGCAAAGACGGGCGGTCTCACTTGACGGAGAAACCGTCACTTTCCTCATATCAGACAACTCGTAACTCTGGATGAAAATTAAGGCTTTCTATTATTGTCACTTTCCTTTGTAAACCTTTAGAAATAACCTCCTGAATCCTTGTTATAACGCTGTGTATAATCCCGGACCGCAACAGCTTGTCGGCACGTTGTTAGTGTGTGAAATTCAGCACAGTATCAGCCGAGTTGACTCTAATTTCCACATTGTTTACTTGCTAACGTTTGTGAATAACAGTGGCTAGTGGGCAGAACTCTTTTTACACACCAGTAGAGTGTTTATCAGAGCGGAGCCCTGAATGTGACGTCACCCGTCATCTCGTCTCTGTAAACAACGGATGTTGCGCAGCATTTATTATGACGTCAATATATAGACTCTCTCTCAGCCCCCCCCCCCCCCCTCGGACTGACTTCCCGCGTCCCTGGATATATCCCTCTTGAAGAGTTAGATTAAAGTGAATCGCTTCTGTTCAGTTTGAGGCCGCCTACTGGACAGCATGTGTATTGCACCTGTACGGGAAGTTGGAAGTTGCAAGAGTGAGATTGACAAAAAATAAAAATAAAAAATGCAGAATTCAGTAATCAAAAGACATGATTAACATTTGTATCAAGGTGGATTAAAAAAGGCAAACGAATTATCAATAAATCTCATATTTTTTTATTATATACAATTGCGAGAAGGAAGAAGAAAGTATGAGGGAGACTGTTGAGCATTACAAAGTAAGAGCAGTTTGTTTTTTTTATCCGGTTTTGAGACTTCATTTCACAAACAAACGTTTATTTTTTTTCGTGACTGGTAATTGCATGATTCCTGAATAAACCAATGATTGGGACCTAGAATGCTGTTATGATGAGATTGCTTATTTATTTGAGCAAAAATCAAACCTGCCAGTGATTAAGTGTTTACCTTCCTTGTCTTGTTTGTGTTCTCTCGCGTTTTTGCAGTCAAGTTGCACATCTTCTTGTTAATAATAATAACAATAATAATAATATTAATAATAATCATTTTAAGTTAACGGTATTTTACATAGAGGTCACTGAGCACTTCTTTGGAATAACAAAATGCTTTGGCTGACATGGCCGTCTGCTGTTTACATTGTGCGGTCTCTGTCTCATGCGCACAAAACAGACACAACCCCTTTGATGATGCCTATTACAGTACAAAAGAACAATTGTCAAGACAAATACTGTTATATGGCTTAAAGAGGCAGAGACTTGAGGAAGTGTATTCCCACCCCCTGCCCATAGGGGTCAGCAGCTTCATGCCTACCTAAATCCCTTTACACAAAATGGACTTAATCGCAAAAAACTGGACTGAACACTACTGGACTCGCTTGGGCAGGGATTCAACTGGATTGAACCGGACTGATCTCGACTGATTGTCCAATGTTGATAGGGGACATGACTGGACTAGAATAAACTGAACTATAATTCATTGAATTGAATTTGAAGGCTGGACTGGACTAAACCTGACTAGCCTGGACCAGACTAAATTTGGACAGGATAGACTATGCTAGACTAGACCGAATTGTATTGAATTGAATTAAATTAAATTAAATTCAATTTATTTGCTGTGCTCTGAAGCGTACAATTACTGGACTAGCGTATGGTGAACAGTACAGGACTAGACAGGACCGGAGCGGACGAAAAATTGAGCTTTCACAGAAAGCAGTGTTCACGACAGACCTCTCAGTCTGCAGATATCACCCTGAAAACTATAATACAACTACAATACCATGGTCTCCCTACTGTCCTCCATTCATATATCATGTCTCTCTTTTTACTACCCTTTCTTGATCAGGTCAGTGTGTGTGTGTGTGTGTGTGTGTGTGTGTGTGTGTGTGTGTGTGTGTGTGTGTGTGTGTGTGTGTGTGTGTGTGTGTGTGTGTGTGTGTTTGTCAGGGTGTGTACAGTCTCTTTAGGAGGTTACGTTAGGAGGGGGTAGCCTCATCAGACCATCCTAATGTTCACGTTTGCCTTTCACAATGAGCCAGTCTTGCCTCCGCTGGGCCGTCATTTAATACAAAATATGGTCTTCTTGGCATTATGTTGTTCAAAAGGCTCCTGCCAATCAGAGTGATGCTCTTATCTTATCTACTCTTTGCTCAATCCGGTTTACGGTAAAGCCAAAATAATTGAGAAAAGCCTTTTTGTTGTTCGCACCATTGGTTGCTACACTTTTCTCGGGCGCCACTATTTTTTTTTTAAGGGAGGCTTTTCGTAAATCTGTTTCGGGGCGAGGCTATCATCAACCGAGCTGGAGGCCAGACCGATCAGCAGACAGGAACAGGAAGTGAACGTGAGGGACGGCCTGGCGAGGCTACGGGGGGGGGGGGGGGGGATCAGGTCACAACTTGATGTCCTGGGACTCCAGCATCTTGACCAGGGTCTTCTTCACCCGCAGGGCGGTCAGGCGGGAGGCCGGGTTGTGAGCCCAACACTCGGACATCAGCTTGCCCACCTGCCGTAAACACTGGAGCACAGAATGCACACACACGGTGAGGCTCCACGGTCAGAACACACACCACTGGACCCCATACTGTCACCACTGTTGTGTTTGGTTGGTTTTGTTCTGTCTAGTGCCACGTGTTAAAACTAGGGCATGCTCGATTATGGAAAAAATCATTATCACGATTATTTTGGTCAATATTGAAATCACGATTATTCGAAGAATCATTTTTTGAGTTTGAATTTCTCTCCCAATTTTTTTTTTATAACTGAGAACTTTCTGAACTAAGTGAAATGTCCCCTTAAAAAAATACACCAAATGTTAAAATAGAAAATGTTCAAATCGAAAGTAATGTACAAATATGTACCCAGCGATTCTGCAATTTCTATAAAACATTTAATGAATAAAAAAAATATGTATAGGTATAAAAAAAATCGTTCAACTCGATTATATTAGTTTTGAGATCGTTGGACCCACAATTATTAATCACAATCAAAATGTGATTAATTGCACAGCCCTAGTTTACCTCGTCGCTGCTCCAGCGGTTGGCGAAGGAGGGTCTCTGTTTCTTGATGCAGACCACCTCCCTCATGTCCTCGTAGGACGGGTCCCCTGGCACCAGGTCGAAGTAGGGCAGCTGGTAGTCCTCCACGATGCCTGGGGGGGACACGCACACGTCCCATGGTTAGATAGGTTTACATTATATCAGATCAGATCAGATTGCATTACATCACATTACATTAGATACAATTAGATATGATCACATTATAAAAAATTAAATTGGATTATATTATATTATACCAGGTTATTCAATTAGGCATTATAAGATTAGATGAGATTAGATTAGATTATATATGATAATGTTATATTAGACATGATTCAATTAGAACAAATTAGATGAGACTAGATCTGAACAGACATGATAAATGTATACTAGACATCATTACATACAATTAGATTAGATTCACCCACACACACACACACACACACACACACACACACACACACACACACACACACACACACACACACACACACACACACACACACACACACACACCTCCAGACGTGCAGCGGCGGGTCATCTCCCACAGGATGAGGCCCAGGCTGTACATGTCGGCCATCATAAAGGACTGAAAGTAGTTTCGGTTCAGGCTCTCGTCCAGCACCTCGGGGGGCATGTAGCGCTTGGTGCCCACCCGCAGGTTGGGGGGGATGTCCACCTCGTTGGTATCGCTAAGAGACAGCGGGGCGGATAACACCTGGTCATTTGGTTTGCAGCCAACGTGATTTTCGAAGCTGAGGACGATGAAAATATATACGGCCTTAACTGGAGAACGGTGACAACGATGAACAAACAAGGTTTAGTCTGCATGCCAACTCGATGGAGCGCAGAGAAGCAAGCAATTCAATGAAATAGGATTGGTATTTTGTACTGTCGGAGCCACAGCAGCAGACAAGAAGATGAGGTTTGTACATTTTTAGCTCGATAGGATGCAACTAAGGGGGAAGGGGGTTTATGGCATTACCCTGCGACCTTCAATGACGGTTTCAATCCGCACTGATAGCTAACCCCCGTCCCCCCACTTGTCCATTCATGTTTATTAACCATGTTGTATTTCGAGCTTTTAATTACATTTTATTAATTAATTAAGGGCGCCACCAGAGGGCGCATTTGCCGCCCTAGGCGATCGCTTAGGGGTCACCCTATGCCAATCGCCGGCCCTGACTCTATCCCCTGTGGTCCTCCTGGGACGACACCTCTGTATTAGGCCTCTATTAACCCTCATTGACTGCAGTGGTACTCAGCCTCCCAGCCGCAGACACGGCTCCACCTTGTGGTCCCATCTACCTGTTGAACTTGACCGCCAGGCCCAGGTCGGCGATGCAGCAGGAGCCGTTCCTCTTCACCAGGATGTTCTTGCTCTTCAGGTCGCGGTGGGCGATGGCGGGCTTGCCCTGCGTGCCGTAGATCTCCGTGTGCAGGTGGCAGAGGCCCGAGATGGCGGAGTAGGCCAGCTTGAGCAGCGCGCGCACGTCCAGCGTGTTGGAGCGGAGGTAGTCGTACAGCGAGCCGTTCTCGTGGTAGTCAGTGATCAGGTAGAGCTGCGTCCACGAGCCAGTGCCCTTGATGTCCGCCGCTATGAATCCTGGGGGATGGAGTTTAAAAAAGGTGGATTAGGAGAACGTACCGAATGTAAAGAAACATTTTTTTTTATAATTATTTGAATATAAATATATGTATAATCTGAAATTATTACATATTAAATTGTCTATAAATGTTCTGTGAAAGATCATTCAAGTGTGGCACCTGGTAGACAAAATGAAATGTGAAGTTAATTAACATTGCCATAGTTATCATCATGATGATTTTTATGATGATGCCTCATGAGGAAGGTCTGGTCAGGACCAGTATAAACTGGTATAAACCAGTACCTACCCAGTATGTCGTCGTGCCTCATGAGGAAGGTCTGGTAAGGACCAGTGTAAACCAGTTTAAACCAGTATAAACCACCACGTACCCAGTATGTTGTCGTGCCTCATGAGGAAGGTCTGGTAGATCTCCGTCTCCCTGAACCAGCTCTCCTCCTCGGTGGTGAAGAACACCTTGACGGCCACCCTCTCGCCGCGCCACCGGCCCATCC
>NC_082385.1:8835573-8875573 GCF_031168955.1 Gadus macrocephalus
CCGCCACTTAGAATTTAGCATGCAGCGCCAGGTCAAGTATGTGGAGTATAAACAAATAGTAAAAATTGTTTAGGATGTGAAGGTAGCAAACACGGGACACCTTGGAACATGAGGCACTTGAAACTCACTTGTGCAGCCCCTAAAAAGACCTCCAGAGTGTGGAACATGATGTGTGCGTCTGTGCATATATTTGTGTGCGTGTATGTGTGTGTGTGTGTGTGTGTGTGTGTGTGTGTGCACGTTTTTGTGACGGAGTGCTGCTTAACTGTGAGTGAGAGAGAGAGGGTGTGTGAGTGTGTATGTGTATGTGTGTGTGCGTGTGGGTGTGTGTGTCTGTGTGTGTGTGTATGTGTGTGTGTGTATGTGTGTGTGTTACAGTCTGAGGGAGGTGCCGCCATGATCAAGAGCAGCCCACCAGGTGGTAAAGCTAAGCTTTCAGAGGTCAGATGTCAAAGACACTGCAGTGGTCACACACACACGTGTCGGGAACACTATTTACAGCTGGCGTGGACCAACGTAAGACCACCTACAGACTGAACAACATACACTGCATCTGTAGAACCCGGTTCTGCCTTGAGCAAAACTACCTCCGGTCTCCACTAGGTGGGGGTAAACAGCCAGGTATCAGCGTTCCAAGAACAGCGGTCTATCTGTTAGTTGTACTCTCATTTCAGGTAGTAGCTAATTAGTTACTAGTCTACTAGTTGCTACAAAACATTACCTGTGACATAACAGCACAATACAGATAATAATAAAGCAATAATACATTGGTACATTAACAAATACATCAAATATTAAACACAAAAATGTATCGATGAATAACATTGTTATAGGGAAATGTATACATTTCATTGAAATCGAAATTTCACAATTACAATTTGGTAATTTTTATATTAAACTATTATGTTAAGACATTGTGTGAAATTATTTCACAAAGTGTTGACGCTCTGAAAGTTTTGAAAAAGAGTTGTGCATGGTTATGAGCGTGCATGTGTGTGTGAGTATGTCTTCATTTGAAATACAGTCCGTAACCTATGAGCTTTGGGTCCAAGGTCAGAGGGGAGTTTAGGGGGCAGGTCAGGCCGTGGATAACGCTGTTGGAATGCATGTTAGCGCAGTCCCACATCCTAAATTTATCATCCAAATACCCAAAATAGAAAGAAACGAAAAGATGTGCAATCCGAGAGCGTCATCTCCGATTCAAACGACAGGCATATCTTCGGATGCTTGATACGTTCCCAGTCATGATACAGGATTACACTCCTTGTAAGTTATTCATGTGTACATTCATGGAGGTTATTAATAGATAGGCCTACTTATTTCTCGATACGTTATACAATGAAATACATTATTTAAGTTTTTAATGTACAGCTATGATCAAGAAGACTATGCATCTCTATTATCTACAATTAAAAAATATATATGTAGCCTACAGCCTATCTGTGCGTCAGGATTTTAGCATAATGGTATTAGGCCCCTTGGTGGGTTTCCAAGAACATTCAGCAGACTCATATTGATGGGTAGCTGGAAGCCAGCTAGAGCCTCCGGGACAACCTGCTGGGCGTCAATAGCGCGCTATGATTCATGATTCCTGATGGACAGCTGGCTGCCGAGAAGAGGATTACGATCCCATGAAAAACGAATGTTATGCCGGTGTCACGGACGTAATTCTGCTGGAATAGGTTAACAGCATATGGAGAATGATCTTATGTATAATGTGAGGTGGATTTATGAGATTTTCTTTTGCGTTGATCGCTGAAATTGTTGCAGCTCAGCATGTCTAAGTCTACCATCGACTGTGTTCCAGAGTTGTAGGCTACAACTGTTATTGTCACCCTCTGGTGGTTGGAAGAAGAAGTAAGAGTGACAGCCTGTATACTGCAAAACTTGACGTGACCATATTTCCTCGTAGAACCAATCACAGAGTTGTCATCGTTAGAAACAAACACAAAGGTTCCACTTCTGAATTTTCAGTCATGGAACAAATAATACGAATCAAGATATAATAGAGATGACATGTGAAATTCCAATTTGTTTATACTGTTTCTCGAAAGATAGATTTTTCAGAGGATATTAAGCTATACATATTTTCAGACACAAGACATGTTTTCCCCTGATTACAAATTTTCAATTTTTTCATGAATGATTCTGCTCAATCTATTGTTTGAGTCTTTAATGATGATGGTGATGTCAAAAGGTCAAGAATCAAATGGAGTCAAATCAAATAGTGCTGTGACTACATTGTGTATCCTTTCAAAGCGTTCATACACTGCAATTCACATTGTGAGTGAATCCCCTGAAGATATATTTCCATGAAACCACCAACAATATCTGGTTTAATTCAAACATCAGTGATATCAAACTTTAAACCATTGATGATAGGCCGCATAATTAGTACAACGACATCCACTTTCAGCACCACGGACAGCGTGCATTATGTATGTTTATCTGTGGACTATTAGTTCCCTGGTAAATATTTAATCAGACATCATAGGTCTGACTATAAATGTAATAATATCTATAATATACAGGAATACTAACATCTTACTTTCCTGACTTTCAGCAATTAGCATTAAAGCTCAAAGGAGCTTCAACGTTTTTATTTGGTGTTTGGATCGCCTATGGCGAGACCACAACAGGCTGAGCGGCGGACAGTGAAGTCAACAACTCACCGCCTCACTTCCTTCCCAGAACGGGTTTACAACGGCAACATGCTCACCACTTCATTAAGTGGAGCGTCGTCACGGTGGATTTGGGCGGGTTCAACGGACCACAGAGGCCAGCTGTGGCCCGCCTCAGCAGACATCTAAACGGACTCAGATGTGACCGAAGATGGGGTCTGTCCCAGCACATGCAGGTTACTGCAGGACATTTCTGAGCACGCACAGGGCGACTTGGGGTCTTTGAGGTTTTTTGGGGACATTTAGAAGTTCAGGGAGAAATATTGTTATTGGTGTGGGCTTTTGCTTGCTGTCACTGAACTTGGGCTGTATCAACGAGACAAGCGGTATTCATGAGTTGAGCAATATAATGCTTGAGGATATACTTATGCAGTGTAAACTGGTACACAGTAGGTGCGTTTCCATCCCCCTGATTTTATGCGAACTTTGAAGGATCGAATCAGTAAACGGTGATGGAAACACCAAAATTCGCATAAAAATCCTCTAATTCGCAAAAAGGTTTATCCGCTCGCTTGAGGTGGTTTTTGAGAAATGCAAAAGAGATTAAATTCGCTAAATGGGAGCTGGAAACACACTTTTCGAAACAGCTGTGACGTAGCGAACTTTGAACACACAGGACTGACAGTCTTTCCGATTTCCGCATAACGACCGGCCATAGCAACCCTGCCGACATCAACGTGTAACGTCATCACCCTATTCCGCTCCAACTACTTGATGGAAACGCACCTAATTCGAATTACTTTTTTGCGAACTTTCTAAAGATTCGCATCACCTTTTAGATGGAAACGCAGCTACTGATTCACTCATAACAGTGTTATGCTTAGCAAACGGCAATCTTTATAATGTTTAACTTGTCTTGTAGTCTTGTTTGTTAAATGTTCAATTCAGTAGAAACTCTATCTCCAAAATGATTATCCTTTGGGACTTTTATCTGGGCTTATCTCATTCGATTTGTGTAATAAGGTGAGATAATCTTTAGCATAACACCAACCTAGTGGTTTACCTTCCCCGAGTTGAAACTGAGGCCTTCTGGTCAGTGAAACCTGAAGCTGTGGTGAAGTGCTCCAAACATACAAATCCACCTGACTCAAACAGTGAGGATTGGGGACAGGGGGGGGGGGGGGGGATTCCTGATGCTGTTGTATGATACAGGATATGTGGTAGAAAAATACCTGACATTATAGATTAAGATATAGGCAGGCACGATTTTCTGGTGCGTGTGGTTATGGTGTTTGATTTCTAGGCGAACGGTTCTGTGTTTGAACCACAATGTCAACCTTTCCTGTGAGCCTCCTTCAGCAAGATGCATAACCTCAACCCCCCCCTGCTCCCCCAAAACAAATACAATTACTTAAAGTCGCTTGAAGACGTCTGTTAATGTGTTGATTTTATGATCTGTGTCATTACTCCATCCAGGAACTATGCTGAACTATGCTGGGTTTTGAGCAAATTTGAATGATGACATTTATGGCTGAGGATGAACAACAGCAAGAACAGGCGTTGACTCTAATTATCAGCCAAAGCTAATAACAATATTCTGTTGGAAGCTACTACATATAAATCTTGATGCAAACAGACAGAGTTGGAGCTGTTGTTGTGTCTTATCAAGGTTTAAAAAAAATTATACAGATGTAACAATCTGCTGTTAGTGGCTCTAACAAACTAAATGCTGTAAAATACATCAGCGGGTTTCAGTGACTTGTTGTGGTGTCTGGAGGAGGCCTAAGAGGGAGCACAGAATACATTCTTTGCGGGCGGTTGACTACTGTGTCACTTAATTGGAATGGCCAGTAAATAGTGTATGTTTGGATGGATGTTTACACAACATTTATTGCACAGTTCATCGAGAATGTACGACGGAATAATGAGTTTACTCTGCAGTTAAACTATAACTAGAAAAACAATAACAACAAAACTATGTTCAAAAAGCCATGTTACAAAGCCTAAAAAACGTTAGGGGGGGGAAAAGTTACAAAAAACATATTTTCCATTTGGGCTAAGACACATTTTCGTGTTGCAGTGAATTTAATTCAATGAGGGTCATCTAGCGGCCATCTTGCTTCTTCAAGCTAACTGGGTGGTGGAACTGAATGAGCTATTCCACATTCCAGCCCCAGACCGGTTCTGATGGGCGGCTTTTGGATCACTGAGGACGGGCCAATGCTTATGGCAAACGTCACGCATCAAACGATTGAACTCCTGTGCTCATTTAAAACAACAGGGAACAACGTCCAGCACGCTGACTGTTCTCAGCAACACCGGGCAAGTCCCACATCACATTGTAGGCCTACTGCATAGTCTTTCCCACCTAACCAGTAATATAATAACCTATCGGTCTTTGCAGGTTCTTGTTCAACCACAAGGTGTCACTGAAGTCCACGTTGATGACAGCAAAACCCATGGACAAGCGGCCAGAAATGGGAGCGGGTATGGGGCCTATTGAAAAGAGGGCCTCTCAAACAGTCTGGGTAACTGTCAACTGTAGATTTCATGTTATGTGTTGGAGCCGTTTTATTTTATTTGGTTAAGAAGCATTTAAATGAATAAGCAATGCTGCTATCTGGTGTCGACCAGTGTTAGCGTTCAAAGGCCTTATAATGAGGGCAGTAGTTGCATGCAGCAGGTGTGCAAAACGAACAGTGAATGCCAGAGAGCACACAGTATTTTAGTTCTCCCAACAAACTTAGATTTCTGAGTATGCAATCCACACTACCTACCGAACAGACTATAGTCAACTTCAACAGGCCAAGTGGGTACAGTGACAAAGGAAACTGGAAGCAAGTACAATAATCTCTCAAAGGCATTAAGGCTGTAGCTAGCCCCAAGCCAAAGAAGCTACTGACGTTACAATTTGTATTATGATATCAATATATTTAGGACTGACTTATATGAATATAAGCCCACATGCAGACAGAAGAACACAAAATCCATACAGAAGCCAGAGACATTAAAAGGCTTTTAAGGGATTAAGTCCATGCTGTCACTCACTACCATTTTAATTGGACATCCAGTGATCCATGAAGGTCTGGATGTTTCATACAACAATATTGTTCCAGTTCTAATTGAAGGCGCTCATCGACTTGAGAGGTTATCCTTGAGTCCTTGTCGGCATAAACGGGAAGGTGGATGTGTAAATGGATGATAAAGATCCTGGAAGTGAAGACTCAACAATAGGCCCTTGATTCAAACCCTACTTTTCAATTGTGGGTGGAGATACACTTCCAGCAGGGTAAAAAAATAGGTTCACATTTTCCTTTGTTCCATGTGCGTTAAATGTGCTTCGTTTGCACTGAACACGCTTCATTTGCACTCAACTGCAATGCTCAGCATCACTTCAAAACACTTCTCTTTTTTCCTTTGGTTTGTTTGCTGCAGCTCAATGTCTTTACGTTGTGTCTCTGTTTTCACCCATCCACTGTAGGTCAGATTTTCCCACGAGTGACAGCAAGGATCTGAACTGACACTGAGGCCATGTGTTGATCGTAAGACGTATTAAGCATTACCAAATTGCACACTTTGCTGTCTGGAGTAGGCCTACTAGGTCGGTGACTTATCTCGGCCTAATGTATTTGTGTTCTGTGAATGAGAAACCCTTGAAATCATATGGACTCACACGGTTTCCCTTATCAGTGCAAAAGCCAAGAGGCAGACTCTGGGGAACCTGCTCTATCTCTCTTCCTTTGAATCTGTCTTTGTCTCTCTCCCCCCCCCCCCCCCCCCCCCCCCCCCCCTCTCTCTCTCTCTCTCTCTCTCTCTCTCTCTCTCTCTCTCTCTCTCTCTCTCTCTCTCACTTTCACCCTATGTCCCTCTTCCTTGTCCTCTGTATAAACTGCAAACTGCAGACGCCGTTCAGTATAACCTCTTCTCTGTATAAACGACCTCCCAAGACTCCTATACCTGAACCCCCAGCTTCTCTCCCGGCTACAGCCAGCGGGCTGTTGTTTACCCTCATCATGTTCCCCCTTCCTGGAACTCTGCCGGGAGTCCACTGAACACCACCTCCAGCCCTGGTCATTGATCGGGCTTCACTGCACCGTCAGTTTAGAAACCGGTTCGCTGATGCGATGACTTCCATATGATTGGATACAGGAAATAGATGTTTTAGTGTTAAGTAAAATTTTTTGGAGATCAGTTGAAAATAGTGAAGCTATACCTTTTTCTTTCATGGGAATGTACTTTTTAATAATGTGCCAACATGGTACACCTAGGTAATTCAATGTATTTTCTAATAGATGTATGACTTAGAGTCAATGTACCGTCCTTTGGGGTATACTGTGGCCAACAGCTTTTTTATAAAAAAAGTGAAAAAATATTGTTTTTTCCAAATCTCCATCTTTAGGACTCACAGACGCTATCTGCACACAAGGGAGAGGCCGGCCTTCAGAAAAGCCTTCTGCCAGAAGGGCTTTAGGAAGTGAGGGGACGTAGAATAAAGAGTGACAATGAACATGTAATAAGGTGGTTGTTGTGGTTGAATTGGTCGTTCAACCACATTCACGGTGTACGCGTTCATGGTCTACCTTCAAAGCTGTCAAACAGCGCCACCCTGTGGCCAGCAACGAGACGTGCCAGCGTCTAACAGGTTAGAACTGACAAGGATGGCCAAAAGTAGACCATTTTGAGCTTGGTCAATTATCAGTATCATTTTTCTAGATATCTTGCGTAAGGGGCTAAAGACATCTTGGCTGTAGCTTGATGTTTTCTTTCACCTGCTTTCTTGCACCTGCACTTATACCTGCTCTAGAACACGAAAGCGCATTGGCTGTTGTTTTAGACTAGGTTTAAAAAATCTGCGACATAGCATGAACAAAAAAAAAGCAGTCACTAAAAACGAAAGTACGCATGAGGACTCTAATGGACAATCATGCTATGAAAGTCTCTCTCACTCTCTTCCTAATCACTCCTTTCATGGATTCCAAGAAGCAAGATCGAGAAACCTCTACTGCTTTCATGCTGCAGGTGAGTGGCACCTCAGTGGCGCCCCAAAGGGGAGGTGCAAGGACACACAGTCGCTGTCCCCCTAGATTGCCTCCTCCCTAGCAAGTCATATTCGCCTTAAATGCTCAATATGCATCTGATATTTTACAAAAGGTATGATTCATTGAAATCAATAATGCAGATATGTCGTAATAGTTCATGTGAAAGAAGATGACAAATGCATAGCCAACCAGCCCTAGTAATTGTTGCAAGGACATTGACCTTACAATCAATGAACTCCTTCAAATTAAAGCTGTAACTGTCTTTTTTTAAACTACATATCCAATCAATAATTGCATGGGTCCTAATTGTAGCATAGCTCAAGAAGGGATATATAGATTTAGTGGGGATTGGATTCAATAGATTTGACCGCCATCAGTGGCGGAGTGGCGGCTCATCCGTGCACTTTGAATAAAACTTTAGCCATCCTGAATCCATCACGGTTTAGAAACAATTTGCATAGTATCCAATGCCTTGATATTGCATTGTATCCAATGGAAAGGACTTGATGAAGGAGGGATTGAGGGATATGTGTTGACCAGAATTTGAATCCAATGATGCTTTCCATATCCTGCCTCCCGACAACACCCCACCGTGGGTGGATTCCAGTGTTGGGTATCGTTACTTTTGAAAGTAATCCGTTAGGTTACTTTGTTACTATCAATTAAAAGTAATCCGTTACGTTACTACGTTACCTATAAATAAAATAAACGCGTTAGAGTACTCGTGCGTTACCAACAATAAAAATGCGTTTGGGGTGCGTGCGTGTCCGCCTAGCGCAACAACAACACACATCCTCCTTTAGATGCACCAACAGTGCTGACTGTTTATGAATCAATCATGAACCTATAGCATAATGACAGGAAAGACAGTCATCATATTGCACGTTTTATTTAACAGGCATTCATCCTTTGATCATTTGAACAGCCTCCATGAATAACATACTCCGGTAACAGGCAGTTATTTTAACAGAACTTACCGTATTGGCTGCGCACAAAAGAACAGTGCGTCACACATAGCTTATCCACTTTACAAGTGCAGGCGCCTAACAAAGTGCTTAACAGGTAGGCACGCAACCTTTTAGAATTGGAAATTTAACTCAATTTAACCGTATGCGTTGCACAAAAGAACAGTGCATGGCACTAAAAAAACATTGAAGAACTGAAAATGTTCGTGTGACCCTATAGCCCTACATTCATAACAATCACGTAGGCTACCTTTAGCCTATTTATCACCAAAGTAATGGTTGAAACGTAGGAGAAGGTGCTCAAAACGACTACTATGTTCTTCTTGTCCTTTTTGCTCTGTAACTCAAAATAATGAGCGTACCTCCAGGAATCTAAGGCTATCTTCTCGTCCATCTTGCCGCGGTAACACACGTAGCTTACACACACAGGTGCGCACGCTCGCACACACACACACACACACACACACACACACACACACACACACACACACACACACACACACACACACACACACACACACACACACACACACACACACACACACACACACACACACACACACACACACACACACACACACACACACACACACACACACACACACACACACACACACGCACACAGAGAGCGAGAGAGAGAGATGCAAGGAGCAGGGCAGCAGCATCTGACTAAATGCAGAAAACCCGGGACTTTACTTTCCTTATCGAGGGAAAATCTTAAAGTAACGGAGTAACGAGTGGTTATTTTGGAAATTAACGAGTTACTGATTACTGAATTCGCAAAACTAACGCGTTAGGTTACTCGTTACTGAAAAAAACGAATAAGAGTACTCTAACGCGTTAGTTCTAACGCGTTACCCCCACTGGATTCATTGGCTAGAGTCTTCAAGTTGAATATCGATTATTGATGAGACAGTTTGTGGAGGAGGATCATATTGAATATGGTGATGTTGGATAATGTAATTTGCCCTGTTTATTAAAAAAATGGATGATCATAACCATAGTCGAACAGCGTAAGTGTAAATATATTTTAGGCTGCTGCCAAAATGACTTTGAGTCATCCAGTAGGCTACAGAGCGTTGACATCAAGGGATATATATATATATATATATACGTCTTATCTGACCTTTCCTTGATTTGGACTAAAATACCAGACCAGCCCACACCTAATCCACCTATAATCCCTCATCATCCCGCGTCATCTTCACTTCGGACTTCACCAAGTGGGCCTGTCAGTCACAGGTGTCGCTCATTTCCTTGCCGACAGGCCGCCCGGGTTTGAACCGGGATTGTGTTTTTCCAATGGAAAAATCGAGTGTTGGAATCAATATCTATCTTTGCCCACCATGATACTTAATATGGAGCTGTTTTTGCCAAGCGACGGTCGATACAAATCCCTATAGGCCGTGGTGCACCCCCCCAGTAACAGGGGACTGCTTCTGTGACTCACATGCACGTTGTGTGGTGGAACTCTGGCGTAACGGAGCGTTGCCTTACATCAGCGTCCATGAGATGGGTTGGGCATGTATGTTACACAACATGCAGACTCTCCCCCCTCCTTCCCCCCCCCCAGATGTTGTATTATCTGATGGCCCCTGACCCACATACCCTAAGCACGGAGCTAAAACGCCGCTAGGTTATTTATTCAGGTTACAGGGAGAACAACGTGTAGAGATCGCACAGTAAACCCTACACTGAAGGGTTGCTTTTATCAATGTTGACCATTTTCTCACTCTAAGTGTGTGTCCTTTGATTTTTGCTGCGTGGAAAGATGAACTTGAAATATTAGTGTTTGTAGGTCCCCTAACAGGGATGACATTGTAACCAGGCAGAACATGCCCAATTGAATGTGACGGTGTGGGTACCAGATTGACTCGGCTGCCAGATCGACTCGGGGTCCTAGATGCGCAATAATGACGCACTTCCTGTAAACGCTGTCTTTTAAATACGCATGCGCGTTTCATTCATTCCCATGTTATTCCCAAGTATTAACGATCTCCTTTTGTTTTCTAATCTATTGATAATAATCGAATGTATAAATGATTGTTGCCTGTACTTGGGTAATATATAAAAGCAGAATCGGTTAACTCCATTCACTGAACGGGGCGATCCACTTTATTTCCAGCGCTCCCAACACAGAGTCAAAACAGCGACCCACACGCAGACACTTCCGTTCTTCTCCTTCAGAATAAGAGTCCCTAACAGGAACTGGGTTACATATGCATTCATCAGTGCTTTTAGACGTGTTTCCAATGGCTTTGTTTGTGCGAAAGAACAGGCTGCATTCAATGAAATCAAAACCAAAACGGATTGAGCCTTCTTTTTATGTCCATGATTGAGCCCCTTTTATAAACAACCCTTCCGGGTTTTGTCCGTTGGCTTGTGTCGATACGTCAAGTGTCGATGCGTCATCTGTAAGCGCAGGACCCCGAGTCGATCTGGCAGCCGAGTCAATCTGGTACCCACCACGGTACCGGAGATATAGCCAAACCTTCATCACCCCTTCATCGCATTTAAATAATAATAACATATTTGGAATATGAAGTCTCGTCACTCTCACATCACTGCAATATAGGAGAATATAGTTTCAGTATTATCTGAGTGGTATTAACCGTTAAAAATATACTTCTAAAACTAAGTTCTTGGACGGAAAGTACAATTTAAAAAACAACAAAAAACAAGGGTCCTGAGAGGGCAATCTCCTCTATCGCACTCAGGAACATCCTATTGACCAGGATATTGTACCATGTCTGAGTGACGTAATTTCAATATTCCGTTAGCCAAGTTATAAACAAACCAGCCCACTGCACACCATCATGCATACCGTACAGCCACTATAAGCTTGTAAAAAAAAAATCAAGAATGCACTAATAGTTAAGAAATGAAATTAATCAATTAGTTGACATGGTTTTTCCTCGCTCGTTCTTGATTGGGGTTGAGGGGGCATGTTAGCTCGCTAACGTCTCATCGCTAGAGAGACAGCCATGGGAAAACATGGTTTGTTCCGAACGACTTGATGGATACGAATAGCGACACGCTACCTGATCCTCGAAGCTCCATGGAACAGAACAGTGCACGCAAAACAGAAATAGAACACCGTAAATTATGAAAATGAACGCATGACATGCTAGAGGCGGAACAACCAAAGTGGTCGTTAAGGGTTGTATTTAACAACTTTGGATTCAATAAATGACAATGAAAATGCAGTAGTGAGATGGAATAAACACCTGGGGGTAAGTCTGGGATCCTCAAAATCACTAATATCACCACTAAATTAATTACTATTTTAAAGGCAGTCATATGTCATTTCTTTTTGCAGCTAACTCCTATGCACTTAACATAATAATAATAAAAAGTAATACTAATATTGATATTCTCCCTCCCCTGTCATTTGCTTCGGATAAAACATGCGTCTGCTAAATTAGTAAATGTAGTCCACATGTAAGATAGGCCTACAATATCCAAAAATCTTCTGGGCAAGGCCTTTAGTAAAAGACTACATGACTAGCCTATGCAATCCCATTTTCTTCCTTCCCAGCAGTATAGCATTAGAGTACAGGGGGAACTCCCTCCTATCCTGATACCCTGTCTGCGGGAACAGGACTTGGGTTATTGGGTCCTCCTTCAAAACGTCATGTATTGCCTTATGGCTTTGGGGTGTAGGGTTAGATATATGAAATAAAATAAAATTAACTTTACATTTATATAACGCTTTTTCCAGTCACCCAAAGTGCTTTACAGTGAAGGGGGGGACCTCACTAACCACCACCAATGTGTAGCACCCACATGGGTGATGCGTGTGTGTGTGTGTGTGTGTGTGTGTGTGTGTGTGTGTGTGTGTGTGTGTGTGTGTGTGTGTGTGTGTTTTTTGGGGGGGGGTATGTGTGTGTGCATGTACTGTATATCGATCTGTAATAATTGACCTTACTATGCTCTTAACATAGCAGTGGACCACCTGCCAATACACTACGCTACAGCTATGCCCAGTCTAAGTGTTATTGATAATCTTTTCTTTCTATGTTACATTGCCTCTGGTCCTTAACAACAGCAAATCCCTGCTAATCCATACGAACAGGGCGCTACTCTGTATAAATGAATAGTGCATCCCTTCTGACAGCACCACTTTTCTGTCTGAATGGCTAGCATTCAAAGGGTAGAAACTTACGTCATTTATATTGTGTCTAGGCCTACTGTACACAAGGAGAAACGAGAATGTAAGTAACAAAAAGCCTATTGGCACATCTTGTTTTTAAAGAGGAACGTTCTGCACTAATCATTGAGGAAGAAAATCAATATATACAACAACAGAGTGTGAACATATAATCACTTTTTGTTTATAACGGCCATTTAAATATCAGCTACACATTAAATGAATTATGGGTCCAGCTTATTAATAATAATATCTAATAAACATAGTACTTGTTCTTGCTTATTGATTGCTGTACCCAGAAGGCTAGTCTCTGTCCCATAGCCGTGGCTTGTGAAGCCATGGTTAATGTGATGAAAAAGTTGTGCTAGAATTGTATGGACCAATAGCCATTAAAAGCAGCTAACATGGGATTTTAAAATATTTGTATTTCATACATGTGATTCTTAGCAGGTCGGTAGACAAAAGATTAGACCCTTTGGCCCTTTGGGGCCACTCACACTAGGGCCGCGGCCCCGTGCCCGAGCTCATTTGCATACTAAAGTCTAGAACGTTTGGCTAGTGTGACCACGCCATCCGTATTCCAGCACGGAACAGCCCCTTGGCCACGGCACACTTGGGAGAGGAGTGCCGTGGCCAAAGTACAGATGCTAATGAGATGACACGCGCACATGTGCGGATACGCAACGTGAGCTGGATGACGTAGTCATTGCACGACCCATTTTTCTTTATAGGTCCATGCCCTTCTTCCCCACAACAATTTTTTTAAACAATGGCGGCAAGCGGTTCACGAATGGGTTTACGTTGGTGTGATAGTGAAGTCGAGTGTTAACTTGCAATTTGGCCCGACGACAGCATTCAGGTTGTTGTTCTCCATTGTTGTTATGGCGGCGAGGACGCTTGGTGATGACGTATTTATCGTATTACGACGTGATGACGTATGTATGAAGGAGCAATCGTGCCCAGGCCACGGCCTTTGGGAGCAGTGTGACCACGGGCCAGCGGAGGGAGTGTGGGGGGGGGGGGGGGAATCGTGCTGAATCTTCCTGCAGCACGGAACAGGCAAACTTGCCTAGTGTGAGTGTGCCCTTAGAGTCTATGAGTGCTCTGAATTGAACTTTCGGGAAGTTTACTTCGGCTACGGTAGTCAGAAGAAGCAGTTCCATCAGCCTTCCATTTTGAATTGGTCCGCAGTCATGCCCTTTCTTAATTGATTTAAAGGTTATTATTATACCACCCGGTGGAAGTGTGATTAGTTTTGAAAATCGGCCTCTTCTGACATCACCAGTGGGCTTGTCCACCTAGATGAATCCCCATGTCCAGGGGCTCACTCGGCAACTCTGTGTTGGAGTCCGGTGCCCCTTCTACGGCTTAAGGATGAAGGCATGTTCTTTTAAGCGGCATCGTTGAAATTCCTCTCGCCGGATGGCGAGTTGGACTTGACTGCCAGTATTTCTCTCCCGCCGTTTTTCAAATGGAAAGCGGAGTAGAGAGGTTCCTATTGGCTCGCTGATTGACGAGTTGGTTTTGTCTGCCAGTATGGCACTCCCGCCGTTTTTTAAATAAGAAACGGATGAGAGACGCTCCTTATTGGAGAGTCAAACTCAGTAGCTCCCCCGCCGGTGGTAGCGGACCTAATGGAAACCGTATTACTCTGGTTTTTCCCTTCACTTTTCATGGATTCCATGAAGGACTGATTGGGGCTGGAGTCTTTGCAGACTCACTTTTTCCTCTTGATCATCGCCTTGCTTGATCTAGGAGGAATTCGTTTTTTGTTAAGCTGTTGTGTTTTGCACATCCTCGGCTTTTTTGAGTCTTATGTGCCCTGGTGACTTATATTTTTTGACTGGGGTCCAGCAGGAGTACATTGATCGGGCTCCGCTTCCAGCTTCACCTTAGCCCATAAGGCGAAGCGTAGACGGCGTAGCCTACATGAAATAGAACGATAGTTATGATATATTTTAACTCTAGTTCTATGATTGTAGGCGTAGCCGTCTAGTTTCCCAACTACTGTACCCTCCAAATGGTGAAAGAATACCGTGGAGGATGGGCGGCGGTTTGCGTCGCCTTATATACACGGTACCGTGGGAAATGTGGACGGTGCCAACGTTGATTGGTGCATAGTTGAAATCTTTCAGTGCGCGCGAGCACGCGCGCCGGACAGGCCCATAAGGCGAAGCCTAGACGGCTACGCCTACAATCATAGAACTAGAGTTATAATATCATAACTACCGGTTCCGTGTTTGTGGGTCTGTAGCGCCGTAAAGCAGTTCGGTGCTTTGCGAGACCCGAGACTCCCGCGAGAGTGGGCGGCGGGTCGCCGGCAGAAACTTGCATCTTCCTTTTTTCCGCCAAGATGCGCTAGAGAGAGTCGAAACGGCGACCAATCGACCCATAAAGTGTTATAGAACCACCACAATGACTCTTAACCTGTTACATTAAGGTAAATGAAGCCAAAAAAGTTGCAAAGTTCCCCTCGCTTTAAGTGCAATGTATAGTGCATGAAATGAATTCGAATACCACTACGAAATGGCGAGCAACCTAAATAGTGCACTATATCCGTCATAGGGTACGATTTCGAACACAGCTACTGTATTCTCTCATGTCTAGTTGGAGTTTGTCTGACAAGTTGATTGTAGCCTTTCACCTGAGCCTTTGGAGTAGTGCGTGTCTAGACACTGGAAATCTTATTGAATGAAAATAACGCAATTACCAGCAAATTATCCTATTAACATGAATTGAACCCTCACTGAATTATTTATTTAAATCCTTTCCTGTTGACTCAATAGCAGACGATGTATGCTAGTTGCACTGCACTGCAGCTACAATAAACAAGGATCATTTGAAGAAACCACCCGGCCAAAACATAAGGGACTTCTACCACATGCTAATATGTTGTCCTGATACATTTAAGGTCACTTTACCTATTCACATTTCAAAGCTTTTGAATCTCTTTAACTCCTGATTTGTACTCTTTGAGTTACCAGATATAAACATGAACATGTTTTTCTATCGTGTTAACAGTATTAATTGTGTGTCTTGCCTAATATTCCTTTGGTCAATTGTTTAACCAAATTATTATCACTTTTGCATATAAATTGTCACATATTTTTGTCGTCCTCTATTAATACTGGAATTGACACTTCTGTTATTCATGATTACATTTTTGGGGAAAATGTGTGCAGACAGCACACACACACACACACACACACACACACACACACACACACACACACACACACACACACACACACACACACACACACACACACACACACACACACACACACACACACACACACACACACACACACACACACACACACAATGATCTCTCTCTAGCCCGCTGTTTCCCTCTCTCCCTTGCTGTTTCCCTCTCTCTCTAGAACTCCTTATCTCGTTTCCTCTCTCTCCCCCATCTCTATTTCTTTATCTCTCAATCGCACTTCACACGTCATCAGTAGAATCAGCCCACTTGATAGTAATCCGACGGCTAAGTGAGTTTCCTCTGGTCGGCTTAGGTAGACAGGTGACTAACACACCTCAGTTCATCCACCTTATTTCAAACATTTATTTTATCCTCTTTGTGTCCCTCACCTCAAACACAACCTTTGACGAATCTTGGCGCTTGCAAGGTCAGTGTTCCTTCTTTATAATAATAATAATAATAATAATAATAATAATAATACATTTAATTTAGAGGCGCCTTTCAAGACACCCAAGGTCACCTTACAGAGCATATAGTCATCATTCAAAACTATGTAAAACAGACTAGGAATAAAAGGAAAACAGAGGTTAAACATGAAGAATAATAATAATTAATAACACTCAAAGACGCCTAAAGTGAAGGGGGGACCTCACTAACCACCACTCACTTTATGGAGTACAAAATGTTCCAAAACATTAAGAAAAGACGTGACTTAAAGTCTGTCAAGACAGGCTTCAGAACACTGCTATGGCTAAGCCCAAGGCACACCAAATGACGTGTGAAATGTGACTGAACATAGACAGAGACTCCAGAGACAGGAGAATCCCCTGTCCGGCACCTGTACATTCCCATTGGCTGGTGCGTGATTGTGAGGCATGCCCCTCTCCCAGATTCATCTTTACTTGTACTTTTCGCCATTCAGCTTGCAGCAAAGGCCAAAGCTGAAAGGTTTCATTGTGCAAAGCGTTGATCTGGGAACACACGTTAGCTTTGTGGCTCCCATGATGCTAGTTGGCTCATATTGGGAATCAGCTGGTGATCACAAACATAGGGTTTGACCCAGATCATTATAAGAAATGATTAATCAGGCTGGAAATATTCTGAGGAGAAGAAAAACGAACCAAAAACAGAGTGGACTGTGTGGTCCTAACTCGCACACGCAAAAATGTCTTCTTCAGTCTTTTATATCATGACGCAAGAGGTAAGACCTTCGGGAACGGAGGGAAATGTAGTTCTCAGTGGTGGAGGAAGAGGAGGGGAGGTACAGCTGCTTGCTCAGTTGGGTGTGAGATGATGAACACCAGGAGGCTTTTATCTGGCTGAGTGCTCCCCTCTCCTCGGGTTCTCATTCTCCTCCTTGTCTCCTCGCACCAGGTTGAGCAGCGAACAAGGCCTGATTCTCTATATACCCCCAGGACATCACTCTCTTTCCCTGTCTCTCTCTATCACGTTGTATCTCTCTTTTTCGTTGTATCTCTCTCTTTCCCTTCCGTTTTCTGTCTCCCTACCTCTCTTTATTTTCCTCTCTTTCTCTCTCTCTCTCTCTCTCTCTCTCTCTCTCTCTCTCTCTCTCTCTCTCTCTCTCTCTCTCTCTCTCTCTCTCTCTCTCTCTCTCTCTCTCTCTCTCTCTCTCTCTCTCTCTCTCTCTCTCTCTCTCTCTCTCTCTCTCTCTCCATCCCTCCCTCCCTCCCGCGTGGGATGCTGCCCGGCCAGGCTCTTGTTATAATCCAACCTTGCAGGCAATCAACTCAGATGTAATGCTCCACATGTTGTTTACATGCAGCAGAGGTGAAGATTAAAAATACGCCCGGCTTTAGTGGAACTGCTACAGCTACAGGAACTACATGTCCTTGGATCTGTATCCCTTTTTAGTTACGTTTGAAACAGGAATTGGTTTGGAATTGCTTTTTTAACTTTGTTGATTACAACGCAAAATGAAGTTACAAAAAATGCAATTGTTCTTAGGGGAATATGAGCGTCCAGAGCAGACGAGGACTTTTGCTTGGAGCGTTCGACATTCTCCCACATGAGACTCCAAATGAACTTAGAGAGCGAGGGATTTGAAGGCTTGTGTTACTTCCACTATGTTCAACATGATCAACTGACTTTCTACTGTTGCATAGACACACATGAACGCACACGCAAGTGAGCGCATGCATGCACACAGGGACAAACACACACACAGGGACACACACGCACACACACACAGACACACACACATACACACACACAGGGGCACACACACACACACACACACACACACACACACACACACACACACACACACACACACACACACACACACACAATTCACACACACATACGATTTCATCAATTTCCACACACATGAAAGCTGTGTGTGTGTGTGTGTGTGTGTTTGTGTGTGTGTGTGTGTGTGTGTGTGTGTGTGTGTGTGTGTGTGTGTGTGTGTGTGTGTGTGTGTGTGTGTGTGTGTGTCTGGGTGTCTGTGTGTGTGTGTGTGTGTGTGTGTGTGTGTGTGTGTGTGTGTGTGTGTGTGTGTGTGTGTGTGTGTGTGCGTGTGTGTGTGTGTGTGTGTGTGTGTGTGTGTGTGTGTGTGTGTGAGAAGGCAGCGGGTGGTGTAGGGAGGGGAGGGAGTATAGAGCGCTGATGCTGCCTCTACCGCTCTCTGTGTATCTGCCTGCTCTCACTCCCCCCCCCGTGCTTGTGTTTATCCTTCCTCAGTGTGGACCAATCAAGCAGACCATCCGTAGCAGCGGCAGATCCTCCTCGTCGGCTCCGACAGAAAGGAGGAGATCCCAGGCAGAGGCAGAAGCAATCGATCCATCGTCCCTCCTTCCCCCCCCCCCTCTTTTTTTGAATCGTGAAGTGTGTTTATTTCAGTCGTTTTTGTTCAAAACATTGTTGTTTTTTTCGGCCGCCCAAACCATTTCTTGAGAAGAAAATATGTAAGAGCTCTACTGGAAGAGTCTAAGTCGGATTGTTGGGTCTTTTTTTTACACACCCCGAGGACCTGGAGAGGGCAGGAAGAAGGGAGGAGAGGTGCACTTCTGGAGAGCAGGTAGGGTAGTTTAGGAGGCTGGCTGGCGGACTCTGTTCCTCCAGTGCATCGCTGGGGTCTGCTAATGGTTCAAAACACTGATTCATGTTATTAGTTTCATCTGCATACTGCTGTATGTAGGTGAGGGGCAAAAATCTAAGAATATATTATATTTATAATCCCACATGTCTATACAAGGTTTCTAAAAGACACAAGCGAGACTGAGGTGACGTGGTGAACCATTGCGGTTGAAGTATGGTGTTTATTTTTTTTCTTTCTCCAGTTGCACCATAGTGTTCCACGTGACACTATCTCTTGCACTTATTTATTCATTGTTTTATACCTTAAACAAACACCCACTTCTACTGAGAAAAGCATGTGATTCAGTCCCTTCTTCCAGTGGATCAGTCCCTTCTTCCAGTGGTTCACATTGCCACATGTGATTTCAGATGTGTGATTGCATGTGTTCCAGATCCTTCCGCCTTGGTTCTGCTAACGAAGGTTGTGTTGTCGGTAAATGGCTGTGTGCCGACAAATGATAAATAATATATTAAGACGAAGAGATGTTTGTTCTTTCAACATTCATGGTGCATTTTCCCTTGACAGGTCCTTGGGCCCATTATCAAATTTTACTGGGTATTATGGGTTATGAAACCTCCACACATGCATGCCCATCAAACATGGATGAAGTTTTACTTTGTAAATCATATATAGGGGCAAGGCTTGTTTGAATAAGATACTGAGAAAATTGAGGAAGAACTCGTTATTTAAAACAGTTATGTTCGATTATCTCTAAAATATTTTTCAACCATTTCAACATCCAACCAACCATCCCAGACACAGTCATGCATATTCCTCGTAACACATTACACACATTATCAAAAACTGTTGTGCTTTGCGTTTATAAATCTATATCATTTTAGGCACACAAGTAGTGTGAGGGATTGTGTAGAGGAGAGAACAGTGTGCTTAGTACAGGCGAGGGTAATGTGATACGTACAGGTGAGAATGCCCATTGTTCAGGTAAGAATAGCATGCAAGTTCTGGAGGTGGATCATTAAGGCCGAGAAGATGAGCATTATAGAATAACCAATGCATTCCCAACTCCTTCCCAAAATAAGTTAATGGCAGTTGTTTGTTTTAAATTTCTCCACTTGAACGATGTTGTCGTCGCACATATAAATGACGATTCGAACACGATGAAATATCGGAATTGTTATTCGGGATTGGATGAATATTGTGTAAAGAGCATGATGGGTTATGATGGGACAGGGGGCCCTCCTGATTCCATCACATTAACAACAAACAGATCAAAAGAAATCCTCTTAGGATTTCTGTCCTCCATTTGAGGAGCGGTCATGGAAATGACGCGGACATTCAAGCCCATTTAATTATCAAGCAAAGCTGATGTTTAATCACTACTTCAAGTTAATATGTTTCTCTAATTTTAAAATGACTCGTTTTTCGTTACGGCTTAAAATACGGCTAAGTAGGCTATGACTCCATTATGAATACGTTTTTCCTTTTTTTTGTGAGCTGTTTCCCGGCGGATCAATCCAATCATATTGAGTGAGGCTAACCGTGCGGAATAAATGCAATGTGACAGGTTGTGTTCTGAGGTCATACCTTCTACCTGGAAGTGATCAATATCCCACTGACTGACTATAAGCTTGGATAGTGTGGGCTGAATCTATATCATCCCTCGTTCATACCGGTCAACAAAAATCGTTGGGCGGTCGGAAGTCTTGGCTGACGATGCTCCTCTGCTTTTCTCCCCCAGAACATGGACATGGACCGCGGGTTCTACCGCAAGGTGGACGTCCCGGACCACGCCCACTACGTGATCGCCTTCTTCGTGCTCATCATCGGAGTGGTCGGTGTGACCGGCAACGCCCTGGTCATGTACGCCTTCTTGTGGTACGTCCCTTCGTCTTTCACAGGGGGTTGGAGCTCAGAATGGGAGAGACTTAGGCCCAATCCCATTTCTACCCCTTACCCCTTCCCCTTACCCCTCCCCCTTGTTTTGAAGGGGTAAGGGGAAGGCGTAAGGGGTAGAAATGGGATTGGGCCTTAGGCTGACATCGCCCGGACCGATTTGCCGGAATGCTTATTACTCTGGAACTGCCTATTCATTTTTACCAAGGGGCGTGTACCAAAATTGCCCCTGCAGGTGATAGAATCAAACTACTACCAATCAGAGCCATCTTGGTTGTTTGTGAAAAATGCCTCAACGGCGCTCCCATAGGGTGGTCCTCTTCACAGTCATGGTAACAAACCCGCCCCATATTAGATGACCGGTTATGATTGGCCTGACCCGGGGTAGGTCTGCTGGAAGTCTTTCTGAATGGGAAGGATCCAAAAGCGGTTCCAAAACCAAACAGTTTGGTTTTAGATCTAGCTGTTTTCCAGTAGACGAGTTTGGGTTGATGGGGGCGAATTGCAACTTAATATGCCTTTTTTAAGCGTGGTCTTTTCAAGAATGTCATTGCGTGAAGAGCGTGCATTTCAATAGATTTATGAAAACTTGTGACACCTGTGACCTATGGCGATGCTGAAAACACAGGGTTTCTCGGGAAACGTGTCATTTGTAATTAAGGAATTAGACCTGAGAGTAGGGATTCGGATGTGTCTCTTGCTGTGTTTGTTTCTCTTTTCTCATGCGGTCAGACAGACCACATGACCTGTACATACCACACGCAACAAACATCACTTAAACAGCAGCGCATGAACAAGACTGCACAAACAAAGAGTCATACAGAACATCCATCAGTTTGATCTGCGTATGGTGTGTTGTGTAGAGTGATGGAAGATATTAGTGCGAAACTGATTGCTCTGATGATAGTATGAGTATAAAAACATCAGAGTCAAAAGCCGTTGATTGAAGAGTAATTTCTCCTGGTTATACAGCTGTCTGTAAATTAGAAGTGACATAATATCACCTGTGCGACAAGGTAGATAATGTGTTTGGGTGTACGGGAACATGGTGGAGACCGCAGCTGCAGTCATTTGTAGAGCAACATCAAGATGAATCTTATTCTCATATCTCATTCCCAAAGGTTTTTATTTTGTGCTTCCACTTACTAGCTTCGGAGAATCATTAAAGTATCCCTTTTGATGTCTTTGACCAAAGCAAATGAGTGTAGTGGCCTCCTTTTTACAGTAGACAAATTAACGTTTTGCTAAATAGTTTTATGCATTCATCATGCTGTTTCATGTTTTTATCTGCTTTCTCTTTTTTTTTTTGGTATAGTCAGTGATTAAATCCCCCCAAAATGCCATCAGAACGATTTATATTGGCTTTATATATATGCATGTATTATTCATAAGGTACATCTAAGAAGCAGTTTAGGAGTCTAGCTCTGTTGGTTTTATTTAAGGCATGACTTTGATTCACATCGACATAGTGGTGTTCTCTCTGACACTAAGACTTATTTTTGACGTCGCCAGAAGGGATGGGCTGATGCCATAACTCAGGGTGACAGATAGGAGACCGAAACATAGGAGTCTCGAGACAGAAAGGAGACTCTATAAACTCAGCGGAAGACAGATGGGAGACAGTACAAGACAGATAGGAGACAGTACAAGAAAGATCGGAGACAGTACAACAAAGATCGGGGACAGTACAAGACAGATAGAAGACAGTACAAGACAGATAGGAGACAGTATAAGACAGATAGGAGACAGTACAAGACAGATAGGAGACTCTGTACAAAAAAGATAGGAGACAGTACAAGACAGTTAGGAGACAGTATAAGACAGATAGGAGACAGTACAAGACAGATAGGAGACAGTATAAGACAGATAGGAGACTCAGTACAAAAAAGAAAGGGAGACGGTACAAGACAGATGAGACAATACAAGACAGTTAGGAGACAGTACAAGACAGATAAGAGACAATACAAGACAGATAGGAGACAGTACAAGACAGATAGGACACAGTACAAGATGGATAGGAGACAGTGCAAGACAGATAGGAGACAGTGCAAGACAGATAGGAGACAGTACAAGACGGATAGGAGACAGTACAAGACAGATAGGAGACAGTATAAGACAGATAGGAGACTCAGTACAAAAAAGAAAGGGAGACGGTACAAGACAGATGAGACAATACAAGACAGATAGGAGACAGTACAAGACAGATAAGAGACAATACAAGACAGATAGGAGACAGTACAAGACAGATAGGACACAGTACAAGATGGATAGGAGACAGTACAAGACAGATTTGAGTCTCAGTATAGGACAGATATGAGACTCAGTTCAAGACAGTTAAGAGTCTCAGTATAAGACACAGGACTCAGTACAAGATAGATAAGACACTCATTACAGACAGATAGGAGACTCATTACGGACAGATAGGAGACGGTATAAGACAGATAGGGGACAGTACAGGACAGATAGGAGAAAGTACAAGACAGATAGGAGAGGAGACAGTACAAGACAGATAGGAGACCGTACAAGACAGATCGGAGAAAGTACAAGACACATTGGAGACAGTACAAGACAGAAAGGAGACAGTAAAAGACAGATAGGAGACTCAATATAACATCTTAGACTCAAGATAGAATGCGACTATATACTAGAAAGAACGTAGACTCAGTAGAAGACAGACAGGAGACTCAGTACAAGACAGATAGGAGACTCAGTACATAGGAGACTCAATATAAGACGGATAGGAGACTTGATTTAAGGAAGTTAGGAGACATGACACAAGCCTGCAGACTAGTCTGTCTAGTCTGATAGCTGGTTTTATTTGGAAATGTTTAGTAAGGCAATAAAACAAAAAATAAATAGCGGAAACAGATATTGTATTGATTACATGAATGGAGTAATATCCGAAAATCCTTTTGAAACAATCTTTGTGTGGTTTAACGCAGTTAGATATTTGAACACACGGTGTAAAGCATGCTTTTAAATGGAAAGTTATTGGACTATCTAAGTCACAGAACAAAAAACACATTTCTGACCTTTTGGTTACTGTTACATGCGTGGCCACTGGGGCTCTGGCTGGCTGACTGAAGTGAAGAGGCAAATGGTGGTTTCTTGTCGTCTGTCACACAGTTAAAGGCCATTACTCTTGCAGGCACGGCCGGTTACATGGTTCCTGCATTAGTGGCCTGGAGCTGGTGGCGTCTTCCAGTTCACCCCTGTGTCACACCCACACCCATCACTCAACATTCCTCAAAAGATTTGCCACACGATTTACACACAAAAACACATCCACACACGTATATGCACACACGCATGCATGCACGCATGCACATACACCCGCTATGTCATCCGTTCGACTTTCGCGAGACATTGAAAGAGTAATACTATATACATTTTTAACAAACAAGTACAAGAAACCTTGTCTAGAGTATTTATTTGGACCACAGAATCGTGTCACAGGCAATGTTTGGTGCATTTCCCCCATATTTGTCATATTTGGTCTAACCCCATCCCCTCCATATTAGGTTTATTGTACATTTATAGTTCCCAAAGCTACTTATATAGATGATAAATCTATAAACGCACATAATATATTATAAAATCCTATCCTTTATCCTATCCATAATGCTCACCGAGTTTCTAGGAGAAGAATATTTTGCAGCGGTTCATTTCAGTCAATGGTGCAGAAGTATTTGAAAGAGAATAAGATATTGTGGAATGGCATCTTTGACAGTTTCAACCTTCAGTGAAGAACCACATTGTATAAGGCGATGGATTGACGCAGAGGTACGTCTGTGCTTGAACTGTACTTAAACTTTTACAAGCAGCTCCTTGGTTCTAGCTTCGATCCCCGTTTACGTCAGAGTTTTCATGAGCAATACCTAATCAATTATCCTTCAATCGATGAACATGTATCGGAATTTTATGCAAGTTGCTTTGAGTAAGTGGCGACTTATTGACAAAATTCAAGCATATCAAGCATATACAAGAATCCCAGCACACGAGTATGTGTGGACAACAGGTGTTATGCATGAACAAGCCCGTGAGACAGACGCAAGTGTTTTTCACATCACAGGGTGAGGTATGCCCATGATCAAAGCGCCGTTCCGTTGGCTACAGGCTTAACGCACTTTCATCAGGAAACCCTTTTCAGAACAAGGCAACGGCATCGGTGAGGGGCTGGAGCGGCATCGAGTTCATTGTTCACACGCATTCAAGGAAGCTCTGCTTGGCAACTCTGTTGACCTCTGGAAGCAGTTTGGTCTGCATTGTCTGCCACAAGACAGGGTTTTATTTTGAAAAATGGGCACAGATTTAATAATGAGGTAGCCCCTTTATAATAAGGGGACATTATTGAACCGTTAATTAACATTAGTGAATGCCATCATGCGCATTAATTAACGGTTAATTTAACTCTTCACTAATGGTCTAGTGATCATTTTAGGTTTTATATTTACTAATGATCTTGATGAAATCTTAGGCAATGGTGTGTATTATAACTAAGGTATACATTTATACATTCCTTATTAGGGACCCACTAATCCATCCCCTAACCACTATGCTAATGCTATATATGAATGTTTACAACTCCATTGACTAATGTTTCTTAATGGTTAATTAATTCACACTTATTGAAAAGTGTTACCAACTATAGTACTTATGTAAAAGACATTTAATGCGCGACAATGTGTAAAGGCTTGGCAGGGGTTCACGGTAGGATTCTTCTTCTTACTAAAAAGGAAGGAATGTTATAAAAGAGCAAAAGTGCTTGACTGAAGTGCAGTTGACATGTGACAACAGGTAACTGGCTATTTTGATGTCTGGGTAACAAAAGAAGGATGCTGATTGTTTTCTTTTCTTCCTCCTGAATTGCTGGTCATTTTTGAAGACAAAACACATCACACACAGGGAGACAGACAGAGATACACACAGACACACACACACACACCCACAACCCCACACACCCACAGACACAGACACAGACACAGACACACACACACACACACACACACACACACACACACACACACACACACACACACACACACACACACACACACACACACACACACACACACACACACACACACACACACACACACACAGACACACACACACAGACACACACACACACACACACACACACATTCAATAGATGAGATACCGGCTGAATTTTTTTTACTGGGCTTGAGAATGCCAAACTGACTAAAATAAATTATAGCGCTCGTCCTAGAGCTATCAATTGACATTTAAAGATTTCAAACGTTTTCGATTTTTGTGACACAATTACTTTCAATGCTTTTTGCTATGTTTCAGTAACAAGAAGCTCCGCACTCCTCCCAACTATTTCATCATGAACTTGGCGGTTAGTGACTTCCTGATGGCCATCACGCAGTCACCCATCTTCTTCATCAACTCTCTCTTCAAAGAGTGGATTTTTGGAGAGACCGGTAATGTCAACAATAATTTTATTAGTTATATTATTCTCAATTCATTGAATTCAATATGATTAAAAAATCAGAAGAATGGTATTCATTCATTAAACTAAACTGTTCTAAGTCTGCATCTATGAATGGATTTTTACAACAGCCATAAATACATGAGGGAAAGCCCCACATGTCCTCAAAACAAACATTACATCACATTGCAGCATATCACCATGTTGACATATTTTGCAGAAACCTCATTAATTGTAATTTGTCAGACAAAATATTGAAGTGTGCGAGTCAAAGCATTGTATTAGCTGTGTGTCACATAGGAAATAATAGCATGCTGACATGTTGTACTGCTATAGCCTCATTAGGGAACTGAGGCTACGAAAAATATTTCCTAATCATGTAAACATACTGAGACGAAGCTCCTCAACATTGAACAAATTAGCTAGTGGAGGACTACTCCACATCCTGCTCACTTCTCTGATTCCCCGTAGGCATTCCCCCCCCCGCACTCAAACACAGATTGCCTTTTGTTTAAGGACTAGGTTCGCCCTCTGTAAGCAGGAGCACTTCCGCTTCTTTAGAAAAAACTGTGTTCTGTGAAATTGTGAACAGGCGTGAGATTGTGCGAGGGGCGTGGTCAAACCTTATCAATCCCCACATCTCGTGGCCAGCCACTAGAAAACAACCACTCTGGAAAAGGGATTCGAGACTGAAAAGGCTTGTATGTTAGAGAATTTTAGAATTTCCCCCCGGTCACAGCTTAAGGTGCTTGTACACCGCCGCCCTTATGACCGCCTCGCTGCCGGAGGGTTCAGCGCGGCGGTGTGAAGGGCCAGGCGTTTTCAAAAGCGGCTGCTGCTGCTGCCGCCGAAAGTTTCAACACGGGGAAAGCTGAGCGGTAGGGCAAAATCTGTGCGCGTTCACGTGGGCGGCAACCGCTTCCTGGTCTACAGTCGCTTTTGTAACCGCCTCCCCTCTGCCGCCCTTCCCTCATTGAGATGAATGGAGGCGGCGAGTTGCAGAGTGGCGGTGTGAAAGCAGCTTTAGAAGGAGACATATTATACCACCAGGTGTGAGTCTGATCAGCCATTAAAAGCCGTTTTGAAAATCTGCCTCTTCTAACATCACAAGTGGGCGTTTCCACCTAGTTGTGTCTTCCAGCCTAGCCAGTGGACTGCAGCAAGCGTTCCTCATCTATATGCATACATTAAGGTGGAAACGCCCACTTGTGATGTCAGAAGAGGCAGATTTTGAAAAGGGCTGGTAACGGCCGATCACACTCACACCTGGTGGTATAATATGTTACCTTTAAACAAATGTCCAAAATAACACAGAAATGTTCAACAACAACTCAGGCCCAAACAGAGAATGTTTTTTGACTTGGGGGGGGGGTTTACTTCAATCCTCACCCCTTTAACCTCGGTCTCCCCAGGCTGTAAGATGTATGCCTTCTGTGGGGCGTTGTTCGGTATCACCTCAATGATCAACCTGCTGGCCATCTCCCTGGACCGCTACATCGTCATCACCAAGCCCCTGCAGGCCATCCGCTGGATCTCGGGCCGGCGCACCATGGTGGTGATCCTGCTGGTCTGGCTCTACTCGCTGGCCTGGAGCCTGGCGCCCCTGCTGGGTTGGAGTGAGTGGCCGCCGTCCTTCACTGTGGAAGCAGTTCCCCAACGATGAGTCATTGAGCAGACACTTGGTTTTTGGTTGTTATTGGCATATTTTTTTTACACATGTTTGAATATTTTGAAATATTTTTTTATTGTTTTTTATTGTTTTTATATTTTACATGAATAACAAAGGAATAACTGAATAAAAATCAATCAAACCAAAAATATTTAAGGTGACATTTTGTACCACCAGGTGTGAGTGTGATTAGCCGTTACAAACCGTTGCTAATCACAATCACAACTGGTGGCATAACACATAAACTTGTGGTCATGAAAACTTTGAAAACTGACCAACCAAAAAAACGAATCACGAAAAATAAAGCCATTGAAAAGACATTGAAGTTGACTTTACTGAGTTAACGTTTGAGGGGTTTGGTTCTTAGTTAAAGGTCCTCCTCCTCCTCTTCCTCCTCTTCTCCTGCCCTCCTCTAGGCTCCTACATCCCAGAGGGTCTGATGACGTCATGCACATGGGATTACGTGACGTCCACCCCGGCCAATAAGAGCTACACGTTGATGCTGTGCTGCTTCGTGTTCTTCATCCCTCTGGGTATAATATCCTACTGCTATCTGTGCATGTTCCTGGCTATACGCAGTGCCGGCAGGTAATTCATGACTTATGAGAATGTGACAAAGATTTGGTACCACTTTTAATGACCATAGTATTAATACATGGCCCCAGTAGAAATCGCAATGTGTAAGATTGAGCCCATAGGTGGTTGACTTTTTAGAAATTAACTAAAAATACTCAGTGTTCTGTCCACTCTGAACGGTAGTGCAACTGTGTGACACGGACTAGTGTAGCTGGGCTGGCTGGAGGGCATGAGTGGGAGGGGTTTAGCCAGTGTCGATAGGGGAATTATTGGGGAAAAAAGAGTGCTATGGCAGGGCCAGCTTTTTATATTTGTAGAATATATCAGTAATAGGATTTAATTTGGTTGATAACATTGACATCGCTGATAATCAGTTCATTTTAAGCAATGAGCTAGTTGAGATCTTAAACATTGCGACTTTAACTAGCTGCACAAATCATGAATTGCATTTAATTGCAATGAATTATTATTATTAACATATTGTAACATGTTTGTGAATCATAAACTTTATTGAACTTGATCCTATTATAAACCATTATCCATTTATCTTGATAATTAATAACTGAATCGTGCCCTGCTTGTTAATGAGTATTAACAGAGGAATAATGCTCTAGGGAAGTCCACAGTGTTGGGGCCTCTCTCTCACCTATGTCCTGTGTGTGTTTCATGTGTCCTGGTAGAGAGATCGAGAGGCTGGGGACACAGGTGAGGAAGTCCACGCTGATGCAGCAGCAGACCATCAAGACCGAGTGGAAACTGACCAAAGTTGCCTTTGTTGTCATCATCGTTTATGTCCTTTCATGGTCGCCGTACGCGTGCGTCACACTCATCGCCTGGGCGGGGTAAATAAATACGCATCAGCAGTAAATATTATAGAAGCAATATAATGATGTTAATCAGTGATTATTGCTTTGCTCATCCCTTCTCACTGACAGCTCTATACCTTTTTGTAAAATGAAGGAGTTGAGAGACTAATATGTAGCTAGATTTTATGGTTAAGTGTGGGAAGTGCATTATATAAATGATGCATACATTGAATAGAGTTAGCAATTCAATGTATGCTAACTCTATATATATTTTTATTATTTTATTATTTGCCTTTAGTTGTTGATAAAGCCCAAGGACTTTCAACGCACACTAATCAGTCGTAGAGGTGTTCCTGAGTAGATGCAGATGAGCTTGTATCGGCAAAAGCAAATGACACACTGAAAAGAAACATGAATTCCCCAGAATTGTATTTAAGGGAGAGACTGTAGGAGATTGAAGTAGCATTCAAATTCTTATAATATTCCGAGCCAAACAAAAGCTCAACAGCAACAACACAGGCTAAAGTGTGATCAGCTGTGGCACTGAGTTGTGGCACCCAAGTTAAGCGGGTGGATGGAGGTGGGATAATCAGCCATGGGGTTTCAGCGGAGCCTCATGCAACACCTTCTGGGTCAGTGGTCCGATGTAAACAGGCTGCAGTGGCAGGGAATATCACAGCGGGCCAAGCCCAAGGGCCAAACCAAGAGCTGGAAAATCGGACTGACGAAGACTTCACAGATCAGCAGGCACAGACTTACCCGCTCACAAACACACACATGTACCTGCAACTGGAAGAAGTGTGCGTGTGTGTGTGTGTGTAGGTCATGAAAGGGGAAGGAAGATTGGTGTTGGTGACAAGGGCAGATTTGAGAGGTAGTAAGAGAGAGAGAGAGAAAGAGAGAGAGGGAGGGAGGAGCGAGGTAATAAATAGCTTTAGCTACTGTGTTGAGCAGATTGATCTGATGAAGTCCTATTTTGAAACATACCTTTATTTTATTTTTATTTCTATACTTCCCCGGCGTCGGTGTCGGATGAGGACGCACGTCATGTTTTCTCCTGACATCGGATCGGTGTCTTGTTTTCTTTCTCATTCACTGCTTCAGAATCACTCTCTTGATCCGTACCACCGTCTGCCCCTTCCAGGTACGGGAGCCACCTCAGTCCCTACTCCAAAGCGGTGCCGGCTGTCATCGCCAAAGCCTCCGCCATCTACAACCCCTTCATCTACGCCATCATCCACTCTAAATACAGGTTGGAACAATCACTGCTATCCTGACTTACTATTCTAACAGCTATCAAATCGCGGGAGACAAACATACTTTTTACATCTTATTATTGGGCGGCAGTAGCTCAGGAGGTAGAGCGGGTCGGCTGGTAACCGCGAGGTTGCTAGTTTGATTCCCAGCTGTCAAGATTGTCCCTGAGCAAGGCACCTAACCCTCACGGCTCCTGACGAGCTGGCTGTCCCCATGCACGGCTGACACCGTGCAGTCTGTGTCTGAATGTGTGCATGAATGGGCGAATGTTAGGCGATATCGTAAAGCGCTTTGGATAAAAGCGCTATACAAATGCAGTCAATTGACCGTTTTACCGTTTCTCTTTTTGTTTTCCTGCACTTGGTACAACAGAGACACACTAGCCGAGCACGTGCCCTGCCTGTATTTCCTACGACAGCCGCCCAGGAAGGTGTCCATGTCCCGGGCCCAAAGTGAGTGCTCCTTCCGGGACTCCATGGTGAGCAGACAGTCCTCGGCCTCCAAGACCAAGTTCCACAGGGTCTCCTCCACGTCGACCGCCGACACAGTGAGTGTGGGATTTGTGGTTTTCTGTTTTTTTCTTATAAAAAGGGCTGGGATAAATATGGAGAAAATGAAACATTTCTAAGTAGGATACTTTCCAGGTGCTGTTGTTCCAGATCGATCGGTTAAGTTGAGTGAATAGTCTGTATGTGGCTTGACCACACAGAGCTTGACTATCTTGTCTTCAGATGAGGGTGCAGGCTTTGACTCCAGAAATACAAAGCAGATGTGCATTCCACTTTAGGAACCAAAAAGAGTAAGGGGGGGTAAAACATTGATGTTACATTTTCTTACAGAAGCAAATCTATCATACAATCTTATCCATATAAAAATATGCGGGACACAGAAGAGCAGGCCAGCTTTTGGTGTACATATACTTATTTGTTATTGCATTCCAGAAATATATTGGAGGAGATGGAAATCGTTTTGGGTCTTACCCGTTTGGTAGCATGGCTCGGCCAATGAATCTCTTTCGAAAGAGGACAGGGCTTATTTAGGTCCCGCATAATCTAGTACAATCCCAGTTGATAGTTTGTTTGCTTGCTTCCATGGTAGCAGCACGCAGTGTTTGTGTGCAGATTTTGTTTAATACATGGCAACCGGGGTGTTCAGAGAATAGTCAATCATAACAAACGGGCCATAACAAAAACATAAGCGTCCGAACGGAAATTTCAAAAGAAAACATACATGGCTGTGCCCTTGTTGTCGGAGAAGCCAGCATTTCAGTTTATTTGAGTTTCCTTAATCTCAGATGACAGATCATGGTCCTTGTAGGGTTTAGTACAGTACATTTGGTCCATATAGCTCCTTTTTAAACGTAACGCTTTGTGTATCATAGCAGGTATGGAGCGATGTGGAGCTGGACCCCATGAATCATGAAGGCCAGTCCCTTAGGACGAGTCATTCCCTGGGGGTCCTGGGCCGAAGCAAGGAGCACAGGGGACCCCCAGCCCAGCAGAACAGGCAGACAAGGAGCATTGACACGCTGGAACAGGTAAGGTAGGTTTTGTGCCGCTTTGCAAATACTATTTTGTCCGTTCAGGAGTTACGCTTTTATCCAAGGGAAAAATATTGATAACCTAAAATCTAGGCTATACGTACAGCATAGCATACATTTGACATGTATACAGAGTTACACTAGATGTATGGATAAGGTGAAAGGATGAATTCAGATAAAATTCAGCCTCTGCTAGTCAACAAATAGATTGTCTTGTTGCCTCGTTATACATTATATAAGTTAATTATCTTTAAACTATTATATGTAGGCCTATACCATGTAGCCTTTATTTTCTTGGCATTATAATTACATTCATTCTCGCTATATCGCTAGAAATTCTCGTTATAATGAGGTCTGTAGGCCTATCTGACAATTGACAATCCACTTGAAATTCTATGAATGAAATTCATATTGACGGTATGACACTATCCTATCCCTATTCTCGCCCATTCATCTCGAATTTATTAGACCATTCAATAGCTTAGTTGCTTCGAGGAGGTGTAGTGCAAAATCTTAAACCCCGGCCGAAACCCAGTGGAAAGGAGAGAAAGGGAGTCTTAGAGAGAGTCACTGATGCACTGCGGAGTTACCGCAATTATGTTAAAATTATTATAAGTATCCAATGTAGCCTTTATTTTCTTGGAATTATAATAACATCCTTTTTCTGTTATAGCCACAAAAATTCTCGCGCACCCGTCTTGAATTTAATAGACCATTCAATAGATTCATTTTCGTTGCTTCTGGTGCAAAAATCGTAAACATATGGGCTCAGCAAGGCCTCTCCGTATATAATATATAAAATATAATATATTTACATATATATAAATATATACTATCTGCGCACTACCCTTCTGAAGTATTTTCTTTCTCTCTTTCTCTCTCCTTCTCTTTTAATTTAGTCCAGCTCGAAAATAGTATGAGAACGTTCATTACATTTCCTTCCGTTTAGCATGAAATAGTCGGAGAAATATGCTCCGAGACACGATTCAATAGATAAAATAACAAAATCACAAAATCTCGTATTACCGGGTCGGTAGTATACGTGATGGTGCCGTTGTGTTCAATTCATATCTCTCTCTACATTCAGACCGTATTTGCTTCTTCCCCCATAGGCAACAGTCGCGGATTGGCGACCGCCATTGACCGCTCTCCGATGTGACCGCAACTTCCTCCCACAATCTACCCATCCACCTTACAAAATGGCCGCTGCCACACCACTCCAAGCCACCACCGGGGACAATGTCACCCCAGAGCACTGGAACGAACACCCTAATAACAATAATAAAAATGACAACAACCGTCATAACGGTAATAATAATAATGAGGAGCATGAGTATTCGGGAAAAGGCGGCCGACATTGTCAGAACCGTCCACACCACATCGACGTCGAAAACAGCATTAGCAACTGCAAAAAAACCTGTGAGAAAGACACGTTGTCGAAAGAGCCGGTGCCGTGCAACGCCTCGAGTGACGTGCGTTTCTCTCCTCGGTCGGCACACAAGATTCAGCACGCCATGGGGACTCCCTTCCGCTACATGCCAGAGGAGGACATCGCCTGCCAGGAAAGGCTAAGCACAGACCGGAGCCAGCGGGGAGACCCACTGCCGGACTCGAAGAGCTTAAACTGTACCGGCGATGTGCTGGTGTCCGCTCAGAGGTGCTCCTTTCCCCATGAAACGAGCAGGAACCTAGAGGAAAGCTTCATGGCTTTATAGTTATGGACCTGTGTGTTTGTCGTGTGTGATCGAGAAGTGTTTGTAGTAACATAGTTTATTTTTCTCCCCTCGTCGTCGATGGCTTTACTTCTAACTTCTAACGACTGAGTTTGACAACTAAACAAACCAAATAGTTCAAATGAGGTATACCTGTCTTCACTTGGCTATGTGCAGTTGTGTAAACGACTGATATTATTATGGACACAATTATGATGGTAGGCCTACTATGGTGACATCATGGAAATGTTTGGGTAAAGCAGAGGATGTTTATTGATATTTTGGGTATTATATAATGACCTCAAAAGGAAAGCCAAATATTTATATATATCAAAGATATAGAGTCCCCTTTAGCCAAACACACACACACACACACACACACACACACACACACACACACACACACACACACACACACACACACACACACACACACACACACACACACACACACACACACACACACACACACACACACACACACACACACATAGGGTTGGTGCGCTCAGGAAAGAATAACTCAAGTATTTTTTGAAAAATACCCTCAACACACTAGATTAGATTAAATTTGTCGCTTCCCGCTTCCACATCTACAGCCCTCCTGCGAAAGGATCATAACATAATCACATGTCACGTCTGCTGAATATTTCAAGGGATCTCAGGGGAGACCTTCTCGCTCACAGTGTGAAACACTCTTTCTCCTTCATCGGAAACCCTCCAGTCCTTCTTTGAACTTACCCTTTGAGCTCTGAACTGCATACAACAGGATCTCCCCTCCTTGTTTATCAAGTTATGTAATGGTTGCCCCCGAGAGAGGGAACTCTTTGATTTTGTTGAAGCAGGACCTCTCCACTTCAATGGCTCCCGTGTTCCCCTAAGGGCCCGCCTCAGAGGGGCTTTACACAGCAGGACTGCTCATTGGCCCTCCTAGTCACCTATTAACCCGACAGCGATCTGTGATATTTACGGCTCTCCCGTGGATCCACAGAGAGCACTCGGTCGACACGCACAATGCTACGTTGTGGATATCCCATTGGTTTGCCGTTTGCCATTGACTTTTCCACTGACAATCGACGTGCTATTGACTGGAATGATGGATGCGGTTCATTATGATGCAGTTGGGTCGGGAATGTCAACGTATACTGTGCAAACAACCAAACATTACCATACCATCTTCATCCCTAATTGTCCCCATTAAGGGCCAAGCCCCTCCCCCTCCAATTGCAAAGGTGTTGTAAGGAATTTGACCACATAAGAAAGCAGTTAGGTGACACAAACTAGAAAGTTTCCATTCTCAGTCTACTACCACTTGCCCTAACTCTTAGAGACTGACTTAAGAATTTGTTACAATTTTTACAGTATCATAACCACTGCTAGATAATAAAAGACAATTTCAACCCAAACAAAATAAGAAGCATGCAGCAACAAAAGTTATTTTCATTACTGTGCACATGCACATCAATAGCGATCTTTATCGCGTCATTTGAATTACACAAACTATATATCACGTAAAAGCTGACACTCAACTGATTCCAACAGGTTTACCATATCATTATGTGATTAAAACTTGCCAAACTAGGCAAAATAAAATCAAGAACAAACTTTATCTGCTTACAACCAAAGATTATCTTTTACCTGGGTTGTTTTTGTCATCAAGTTGGGTTTGATCATATAAAACCACCATAAACGAGTAATCTAGGATCTGGGCACCATTTTGTGAACTAAAGACGTTGTTTCCAAATGTTAAGGAGCTAAAACAGGGTTTCAGAGGGAATAGGTAAATTGCCTTCGTTCATAACACATGTTTTTCATCGTCATCTGGTGGCAATATGGTACAATTGTGATTGTTTGGCTTTTATTCTATTCACCCAGACCTTTCAATCGAGTGTTCAAACGTCAAAATCTTACAATGGGTTCCCAAACTATCCACCTCTTTGGTTTCAACAAATTTTTATTTTTGGCATCGGATTGATTGCTTTTATTTTGAGATTTCACCTTAACCTACCTCTACTAAAACCTCTATCTTTGCTCTACTTCACTTTATTAACAGCAAATATTGACCCAGGTACTCGTGAGATGTTTTTCTATGGCTCTATAGGGCCACCAACTGATAATGCACTAGGGGAAAAATAAAAAGGTTAAAAAGATAATGCACTAGGTGGTATTCACTCTAAAACATGCCATTTATTTCAGGCGGAAATAAAATCTTCCACTTATACTGTGTTCTAGCTTTATTCACTCTTACCAAGTAGTATCCACATTGATCATTTCACTTGCGCAACCGTCTCAAAAGTGTTCACCTTGGGTATGCTCTTTTCAGAGAAAACCTCAGAACCTCTTCATCACAAAGGCCTCGTGATGAAGAGGTGAAGATATTTGACCTTTAAGCATACTTGAATGGCAGCGATGAAAGTGCCTCTCTGTCATGTTCCCTCTTCATTTTAACAGCATGCATCCAGCCACTTGATCGAGACATGAGCCTCAATGTTATACACAAAAATGACAGATACCATCAACCGATAAGAGCCAATGATGGCCCCAATCACCTGGGCCCCCATTAGGGCTGTAGTCCCTACAAGCATCTCTAATAAGATTGAAAACAACAACAACAACAACAACAACAACAACAACAATGTGCTGTTTAATTCCACTGTCCCAGGGTGACTTCAAAGCATTCCTCGGCACAAAGTTGGTAGCCACTGTTTGAAAATTTTGTATCCTTTTGGATTTCCGCATATAAAAGATGAACCAATAGCCATAGACATCTCTGTCAATGCTGATTTTATAGCCAACAACTATGTCTTGAGGTAATGTTCATCAAAACATAGATGAGGAGGTCTCCCTTTTTCATTAAACATATGCCATTGCATCACTGCTGCTGCTGTGCCCTGGTCTAGAATTGACTGTCTGCCAGCCCACATAGCAACCTAATTCTCTACCCATCAATAATCAGCTTCAATGCAATTACTGACCCAAATCGTTACATCTCAGAGCAGCTCACTGCCTCTACCCACACTGCAGAGCTGCCACTCCTGAGGGTAGGGGCCTTTGAGGATTAGGAAGAGAGACAGAAAGAAAGAGGGAAATAAAGAAACACCTCTGTGTTATTGAGAAGAAAGAAAGACGAAAAAAAAAAAAGTAGATATATATATATATATATATATAATATATAAATATATATTCAGTTATTTATTTATATATTTACACGGACGCGCTGTACTTGATGAATTTTCTATAATGGCCACCAGAGGGTAGTATTGCATTCTACCTTGCGGGCACACATTTTACAATTTAAATATTTGCCACTGAGACCCGAAGAGACCGAGCCATTCGGTATAAAATATGTCATGATTATGCAAAATCCATTATAATGATTAATTTTGTTATCCGCATTGTTTGCTAAATTATTTTCGACTTCTTATCAAGACCACGTTACACAAGTGTAATTTTTTAATTTCTATTCACATTTCCACCACGACGTTAGATTATTTTGATGAAATAGGGTGTTTTTCACAATATATTGCACTTTTACCCTCGGATCTGTGTGATTGGTTAGAATAAAACAATTCCAACGAAAACATCAACAAATTAAGTTGTTTTTTGTTGCTAAAAGGAAACAACCTGATTGGTATTTTACTACATCCTACTGAATCCTCACAACCTAAATATAAAAGTGGATTAAAAAAAATCAAACTTCACACGGGCAGAGCCTGCCTTGCCTTGCAACAGTCTAATTGCGTTCATGCAATCTCTATCTAGACGCAAACTTTATCCAGGTACCCTTTAACAAACGTTGAGATCATTACATGTATTTGGCATCCTATCTGTATGTTTAAAACGATTGCTAAGAGAACCGTTGCAAACAAGTCATTCCCCAGACTGTGGGCTGCTATACCTTGTTCAGGAACGCTGAACCACTGCTGTTGAAACCCTCCTACTGGCGGCCAGATGGGCCAGCTTTATATACGCGGAAGTCCCAGTTCCGTTTGGTTTAGTCGGTTCTAAAGCTCGAGGTACGACGGTTGTACACGCGCCTCGCTATCTCCTCACCAGCCCAGGCTTCACTTTATAAAAGGTGAGACAGTCCATATTTTGGGACTTTACTTTGCTCACACATTAAGTTTATTTGTCTGCTCTGAAAATAACTTTTTTGCAGTTGAAAGTTTGTGCGTTGTTTTGACTGGGGTTAAGTGAAACGGAACAAGTGCCGTGGGATAGGCAATGTTTTATTTGATTAAAAATTAACTGTTTGTAACCATAATACCCTCCAATCGAGGTGGTTTGAAAAACTTTTGTGTTTGGAAAAACTACAACTTTTAATAGGATATAAACAATTGAAAAGTGTCAGAAGGGAGTTTTGGCACACCCACTCAGACAATCAACGACACCCATGCATACACTGTGGTGGGCTGTGGTTTGAACAACATCCCACAACGGTATGGAACTATATGAACACTACCTTTTCTAAATGTAATAGCTGACATTACTTCAATGACACAAACAATGATGGGGTTTGTTAATATTTTAAGAAGAAAAGTATAGTCCATATTTTAATACTAGACCATTGACTGGTACAGCACGACCACTGCCCTTCACTTAAAAAAAGTGTACTTTGGAACTCTATCAAACATTCGTCAAATGTTTGATATATGCCAGCAGCTAGGATATTTTAGCTCTATGCTGCAAAACATGCATTTTATTTCATACAGTGATAATAAGCATCATATACTGCGTTATTTAGTGTAATAGACATAGACACAAACAGGCCAACCGATTTGCTTGTACTGCTGAATTGTGGAGAAAACCAATACACCTGTAGCACCTGTAGGCCACTCTACACCCGTGGGAACATGAGTTGGTGTGTGTAACGGTTCTTGTTGCGTTTGATGAGCTATTTAAACATAGAGCAAATTAGGAATTGTCACAAACATACCTAGGCTTAATAGAAATTTGACACTTTCTCTCTTTTTATAGACAAATATAACCACTTAGTGGCTGTTGATCAATGTGTTGATGTGTTTGTGTTATTTTTGGGGGGCTAATCTACAGGGCGACTAATGGGTTGCTTCTCTTCAACAGGAAAACAGGCACTGGGGGCATTGATTTTAAACACAAAGGTCTTTGCAGAAAGACCTTCTTGTTCTTTCCTTTCACCCCCTGCAAAAATGTTGTGTTTAGTATGGTGTGAACTGACTTCGTATACGGCAATTTGCAATAGCCTTTGGATCGGAATTGATTAAAAGGTGATTTTGCTTTTGTGGCAGGTAATCAATAGTTCTATAGACTGTATTTTAAATACATGTTTTTCTAGGCATTACTTGTATATCTTTAACACTGTCTGGTAAGTTGCTATAGTGAAACATGCTGGGAATGAAGTCGACACAACCATTGGTTACACCACTTATCTTTGTGTTTGTTTTGCATCTTATAAAAAATACATATTTTTCCAAGTGCTCATTTGGATTGCGGTGTAAATCTTTAGTTTAGGCCACTGTAAGCCTTTGTAACACATTCTTAGGTCAGTCTCTAAAAGTTAGCGTAAGTGGTAGTAGACTGAGTTGTAATGCAAGTATTAATTTGCATTACATTTACATTGAGTCCTTAAGCAGACTCTTTTATCCACAACGACTTAACAGGTGAAACAAACAAGCTTTATAAAAGCTAACTGGGCATAGTGCCAAGTAGCGATAGGTTGAAAATAACAGATTCAAATTGGGACAGTCATTCATGTTGTCCGGGCTCTGTTCAACAACTCGGGCATCTATGACTTTGCCCCCATGTCAGCTTCCGTATATCCATGGGTGTGACCTCTACTGTTATTACATTATTCACCTCTTTTGGATTCAAAAGCCTGCTCTACCACAGAGAGAGTATGACATCATATCACCCTGACAGTCATAACATCTTAAGACCAGCGGGGGCATGCAGACTACTTTCAACACCTATACACAAGGACACTCACATGCATGTGCCTGTCTATGTATGTTGGCGTGCATTTGCCTGTGGGTGTGTGTGTGTGTGATGTGTGTCTGTGTGTAAAGTATATGGGTG
>NC_082385.1:8880573-8948073 GCF_031168955.1 Gadus macrocephalus
AACCTAATCAGCATCCTTAGCAGCTGAAAATCTGTTATGACATTGGGCTTAACGTTTCAATCAAGTTTTCGCTCCCTCTCTCATAAGCCTGCCCTTGGCTCACATCTGGCTACCATGTTTTGGCACTTTGGTATGAGCTGATGAAATCCTGGAGGATGAACTGACATTCCTCGGCCTTATGCTAATTAGACGGCTTTACTTGAATACATAAGCATGTAATAATGCCATCTAGGTTGAAAAGGGAATCCCACTATCCATTTTGTATTCCGAAATAAGGAACTCATTTGTCGGTTTCCCCATCTGGAACCGAAAGGATTCCGTTGCAGTAAAAGTTGAACAAGACGCAACGTGCGTTTTATGGGTGATCTTGTTGATGCCAACGCATACCCCTTTTTATATACTTTTCAATCATGCGCGACTGAAAAAAAGATTCCTGCCTCACTTTGGCGGTGTAAGCCCGTAAGCTGCAACATGTTTTCTGAGCTGTGATACGGACAGCGCTGGAGAGAGAGAGGCAGTCGGCGGCCGTCAAAGAGTTACGCCATCATCAAATTAGCTTACAGCGGTTGAAGTCCATCAGCGCCATCTCCGTGAAAAAGATGTGTTCTGTCATTTTTGACAGGTCATGTGTGTGCGTCCCTGTGTGTATGTGTGTGTGTGCGTGTGTGTGCTATAATGGCCAGACTCTTGGTCACACAGGCGTTAAGAGTCTTCCACGTATACTGGCTAGTGCTCGACTGAGTCATCGGTCAAGGGGGCTATAGGGGCCTTCGCCTCACCTAGAGCCTTTTTACACTCTGTCGAGTTCATCTGTTATGGATGCGAAGATATGACTGTTGAATAACACATGGCCAGAGAACTAATGTGGCGCGTGTGCGTGTGGGTGTGTATGTGTATGCGTGTCTGTCTGTGTATGACTGGATAATTCATCAAGTATTTAGTCCTTTTAACAATCAATCCTATTAAGCACCTGCAAAATCATGAGACCAGATGTTTGTTGACGCATGCTTTGGACTACGGGGGTGAAACAGTAAAAATAACTGTTAACAATGCTCCTTTGCTTGGGGCTGTAGGCTCGCAGTATCTCAGCACAGCTGTGGTTGGTTGCAAGTCCTTCTGTAGGCTACTTTTGACCTGACTTTTGACTTTGACTTTGACTGGAGACCAGAACATATCAGAGAAGCAAAGAGAGTAGAGGGAGGATGTCGTAGCTTGTCTGTCATTTCTGCATGCGAGGGCATGATAGTTGTGATTTTGTAATAACCCTGATGAGTACAAGAACATACGTCGGAGCTAACACCCTGAATCACATGGGAACAGACAGGGACATGCTCCGGGTATGACAGTAATGTGACATGACTGCTATTTAAATATTCCCTGAAGCCCTTCTCCAGAAAATCCTTACTATAATATTATTTTATTCTTTGAACATTGAATCGACTGGAGGATACAAATCAGGGTTTGTATCCAGGGTTTATACAGGGTTCTTAAATCCATAGATGATATTATCATGTTTAATTTATCATATCTAATATTATTTTGAACGCTGTATTCTGTTTGCCAACTCCCAAAACCTATACATTTTCATTTGTCATTTGTTTCTTTAATTTTCTCCTCTTTTCACCTCTTGGCCCAACACTTCCTACTGTTTGTTTTGTTAGAGACATGATACTTTAACACAGGATTACACAAACCAATTTTAGCTTCATGTTTGCAGTTGGGGATTGGGTAAGGTTCACTCAGTTCCCTCCACAATATATTGTAAATATGTTGACCATATGCAGTACTATTTACTGTATATTACTGTAGTATGTTCAACTGGTTAATACAGTTGAACATGCTACATAGGATTTGTTACATCTGTTCATTCTATTTCATTTTTTTCCAATTTATTTCACAAGTGCATCCTCTTTTATGCATGCATTTTCTCTAAGGCATACACTCAAGTATACGTATGTATCAAGATGAACTCCAGAGCATTCGTACAGGTCCTTGGCTGACGAAGATGCCAGACATTGGTATTTAACATGGGCCTGTGGCTGTGGACTTCTCTCAGCACTGTTATACAACCAAGAGCCTTCAACAAGGTACCAGGCCACGAGGACACGTAGTAGGACAAACTATACTTCACGCGCATGCTATGTTTTTTAATGGAATACCCCTGTGGGACACCATGCTGGATAAAATGGTCATAAATTAAGCTGAGATCCACAGAAGAAGACATTTTACATGGGGTGACTGTCTGAAGATTTGCTAAAATACTAGGTGTTCTTTGACGATTTTGATACTTCTGCGAACTGCAAAAGTACATGATTGCCAACGGCCTAACCTAACACCAAATGTCCTTATTGTATTCTATCAGAGCTATCTACTTTACCACACACAGGGATGCATCCATAAAGCATAGCACATATAGCTTTCTTAAAAGTACAGTAGAGCCGTGCAGTAAACAACATCCATTATTCACCAAACATCTGCTGTGTTAATGATCAATATGATTGATTTGAGTTCATTTTTCCCAGCAGCCAACTGTTGTTGCTGTGTTTGTACTATAAAGCGAGCCTTCACCCAGGCTGTAGTTATGGATACAGCTCTGGGTCCTGCCAGAGTCGCGGTTAAAAAACTCCCTGTGGCATTGGGAGGAAACCAATAAGACCGATAGCTTATGGCCCGCCGCGTTGGCCAAACAATGAATTCCAATGTGGAAAACCTATTGGACGCGAATACCGATGCTTCTCTTTTTTTTTTTTCATACCACATCTCTTGTGTTAAGATCTCCCCGGGGGATTTTACACAGACAGTAAAACCAAACTGTAGTGAACACCAGCTCGTGGCGCCCGTCCATGAATCCTTCCCCACCATTTACACATTATTTTCATATTGAACCAAATGCAACCCCTCTCTCCCCCCCCCCCCACCCCCCAGTCTCTCCCTGCCCTCCCCAGACCGCGGCCGTGTCATGTGGGTTTACCGGCTGCATGTCGGCTGGGCTAACCGCCGCACCTCCGTATTAAATGGATGCGTTTCGTCTTCAAGAGAAAACCTATAAAAAGGGGAAGAGATCGGGTTAAAGGGCCCGTAGTTTAATCACCTTTGCGGTGGATTAATAGTTCGAAGCCACTTCAAAATAGATCTGTGACATCACAAGTGGGCGTGTTCCTATCATTTCCGAATACACTTAATTGGATCCCGTAAAATTCCAGAAGACATTTTCACTGGCTGAAATTTAGAGGGAAACGTTTTCAATTAGATGATCCTAGTTCCATTCAGATCACCTCACCCACCTCTGCTCACTCAGCATCCTTTTGTTTCTTTGATGCCCCTGGAACCCCTGAGGCTTGGTGACTTGCCTTTCATTTCAAAGCTGGGTCTGACCGGAATACATGCTTGATTCAGTTAGATGTATCTATCCTTATTTTCTACTCATTAAGTCCTCACTTTAACATACATGAACATCCTGTTCATGCATTGTTTTTTTTGTTGCACACACACACACACGCACACACAATACATGACATGGATTTATGATGATGACATGATTTATATATATATATATATATATATATATATATATATATATATATAGGAGGCCGTGGGAAAGGGTTGTAGTTTGGGTTTGAGAGCAGATTTGAGCTATCCATGTCTCATGTGTTTTTCATGTCTTGTTGTGTGAGATGTTTTTGTTTGTGTGTCTTTTTCAAGGACCCCCTCAAATACAAGATAGTTCATCTCAACGGGTTAAACCTTCAATGCATTACATTTGTTTAGCTATTACAGTCGGTCCAATACCTTTTCATCAAATCTTTACAGTTTTGTTGTGATCCACTGATCTATGTTGGCCAAACATCAAGTCAAATCCCCTTAGAGACAGGGTACCTGGTTGTTAACTTGTGAGAAGGACGGAGAACAACACTGAAAAAGCTATAGCTTGTGTATATTTGAAACACAAATGGCCATGTTTGCAAAATTCCAGTTCTCTATGTTCAAAGAAGGCATGTGGGTTTTATTTCAAATAAAAAGTCATTTTTGAGTACGCAGCAGATCCCAGGGTATACTGGTGTCTGTCTCCAAAAGACAGCTGCTTCCAATTGATAGTGGCATGGCAGAGATATAAAGAAATCCATAGTTCTAATAAACCTGTAGGTTCTGATTCATGTCCTCATGTCCGTACATTTCTGTTCTTAGAGAGGGTCACGTTTTGGATCCAACCATTTCCAAGAGAGGAGAGGAGAGATACATAAAACTGAGCCACATATGCGAAGGACAATATCAACATGGCAACTTGAAAATGAGATGTCAACCCTTTATTTCACAAATCAAATGCAACATGTAAAACGCATGGTACCTTTCTAGTCAAACTGTATATTTCTTTAGCGATTGTAATGCAAGCGAAAAGTGCTGTAAATGTAGACTAATAAAACGTAGTTTTATTAGTCTACATTTATAATAATAACTAGTTTTAGTTAGTTATTATTCTAATCATAACCCGTGATCTTTCTTTAAAATTGTAGCGTTGTGCAGTACCCACCTCATTTAAGGATGCAGGAGTCTTCCAGAGTCTTTTATGCATAATAATTATACTTAGAATAAGAAGGTAGATCGCCCTAAACTCCCACCAAGTACAAACACATGTCACAGCTTAATTGACCCCAGAGGTGTGAGCTAACTAGCGAACATGCAGTCGTCACAGTAAGGCGTCAGTGCTGCTTCAGGCCGTGGCTGATGTTTTGGTGAGAGCGAAGTCACAATAAAACAACTCCATGACAACCAACCATGTGCATATCCCGAAACCCGACGTGTGATGTTTGCCTTAAAGGAACATCGCCTCTTCCAACCTTGTTCTCTTCCCATGTACCTCTTCCCCCCCCCCCCCCCCCCCCCCTGTTAATACCTAGCCCTCGGTCTCGGGTCTAGACTGTCGGAACAGCTAATGGAAGGTGGCGCAGGTAAACACAACGTATAAAAACACACAGTCGGCGTTAACACACCTGCTGCTGCGGTGTGTGTCTTTCAGGGACATTTCCTCTGCTGGCAGCGGGGGGCTGCAGGATGTAGCGGGCTGCACAGTCACTGTGGAATGCTGTGTCAACAGAGAGGGTCCCCGCAGGGCACGGGGGTTCAGGGCGCTGCCCACTTTACCAACCACCTCTGCGGCTTTTGAAGACACGCCGGGCTACCGTAACGGCATGACCAGATTTTTTCGTTTTTGACGTAGCGCATTTCATGAGTTTTCACAGCTGCTTTTCGAAAAAAACGATTTGGATCGTCTGCTCCATTTGCCTCTGCCCTTTTTTAAACAAAATGTCATGGGTAGTGAAACCAGAGGGGGATCGGGGTGTACCGCGACCGTACAAAGAATGAGGCCTTTTTGTTGAGTTATTGTAGCCCCGAGCGAGGAGACGGCTTGGGTACAACGAGTACGCGGTTTGCGAATGTCAGTAGCGCTCTGGAGAACGACGGCCTTTCAGCGTTTCAGGCCTCTCAGCCAAAGTCACTCACACTGACGTTTCTCAGGGATCCCAAGCGCTAGTAGTAACGTCCTGCGGCGTGAAGTCCCTGAAAAGGCAACAAACAGACCGATCCTATTGTTTACCGATGACTCATCGCTTTTTGTGACAGTAGCCAAAGAGGAAGACACATGTCGGGTGTCATTATGGGATTAAAGATGATTACTTTGAGATGGCTAACGGTAGGGCTGGGGAATGACTGTCAGCGGATATGTAAACGTTACTGCGTGATGACATGTTATGACTTGTGTGGAGGAGATGTGATATTTGTTTAATTCACCCAAAAGTGTTTTGGGTGAATTCTTTTTGCATTCGTGTACTCCCTCCTTCCTGTTTGGAACCGGCGGTAAGCACTTCCCTGGTGTGTTTTTTTTGCGAACGAAACCCGGATCAGCTCTGTGTTGATTTGAAATGTGTTGACACATGATTTCTAACATGTATAGTTTAGGGGTCAACCTACGATAAATTGCAAACTTTGAAATGACGAAGGAGGAAAGCTCTCTTCCCATACAAGGGCGAATGATTTGGACTGCAGCTGCAGTCCTTCTGAACTTAAAGCCTTTAAGAAAAAAGGCCAATTGGTCCGGAAATAGCCGTGCTTTCTTTTGACAGCGGGAACTCGTTTTTTGCTCTTGATTGTGTGCTCTCCGCTCTGATTTGAGCCACGGCTGCACAGTTTGTAGCAAAGAACGCAGACGCTTTAAAGCAATTTACTGCTGACCCTAATCTGTGGAGGGCCCAGCCTCACCATCCGCTACTCTTGTAATTGGGACCAATTTGGCCATGAGTACTTGGCCTTCATTTCCTCCGCAAAGCCCTTCACAATCAATCTTTTTTACTTCTGTGTTTTCTTCTTCTATCCAGAAATAGACTTGTGATAAATAGTACACTCCTACTGCACTCCACACATGATGAAGAACAGAGGCATTTCCCTTCAACGCATTTTAACATGTTATGAACAACATGCATGTGTGAACACTCTAAACCGGCTGCATGTGCTCATCACCTCGAGTTCACTTAGCGACAGACCCCTACAATCCATCGGACGTCCTGCATGTGCAGAAATCCTCAAAGGCCCCCTTCACCCGATGTGGTTCTGAAAGACCTCATGGAATGCTCTGAGCACGGGCCGTGTGTTTGTCAATGGTTATCTTCCCTTGTGGTGATTGTGCTCGGTCTGCTTGCCGCCTTTGCTGAGTGCAGTAGTTAGTTGGGGAGGGATGGGGAGAGGGACTGGGGTGAGGTTGGTGAGAGTTGCAGGGTTTGTGGTACTAATGCCTCCCTACCACAACACACTGTGTCTGCTCTGGGTCACAACAACAAGCCTCTCACGATTTGACGATATTTATAGACTGCAGGGAATGCCGTGAATTCTTCTTCTCACATCTATTTGTTTTCTAACCCCCCCGAGGAGGAACACTGTTAGTTGCCTGTGACACCAGAGAGAGAGAGAGAGAGAGAGAGAGAGAGAGAGAGAGAGAGAGAGAGAGAGAGAGAGAGAGAGAGAGAGAGAGAGAGAGGAGAGAGAGAGAGAGAGAGAGAGAGAGAGAGAGAGAGAGAGAGAGAGAGAGAGAGAGAGAGAGAGAGAGAGAGAGAGAGAGAGAGAGTTATTGCGACACCGCCCATGCAAGTCCAAAGTTCTTACTATCTCTGGCGGAAGGTCAATGCTTATTGTTTGCTCTGCCTGCCTTGTTAAGATAAGAGCGTGAGTGTGTCTGACTAAATATAGGCCACTGCGGTATGGTGCATTGTCTTCCATTTGTCCCTACAAGGAATGGACTTTAGAGGTCTTAATCTGTTGTCTCTCTCCTTCTCTCTCTCTATCTCTGTCTCTCTTTCCATCTCTCTCTCTGTGTCTCTGTCTGTCTCCCTCTGCTGCAATAACAGACATACATGGTAAAGTGCAGGACAGAGGTGTGTGAGGAGATTGCTGGAGCACTTTCATTCAGCCATATGAGAAGATGATGTCGATGTCAGCGAGTGTCCTCGGAGCCGAGGCCACCTCTAGCAGATGTCAAAGCTCAGGGAGAATGGCTGGCTGGCTGGGGGAAACACTTGGTGATAGAAGGGATATATGAGAGTTTGTCGTTTGCCTCGTGTTTGCAGTATGTGGCTGTGTGTGCTCTAGCACACACAGCCACATGTCTAGCAGAAGTGCGCGTGGAGTGTGTGGAGTGCAGTAGGAGTGTACACACATATTAACCTCCGCTGTGTTTTGACTTCCTCCCTTTGAATTCTGATCTCACTGATAAGGGCAAAAAATGGAAAGCAACTTGTCTCATGACACGCACAGACACAGATTCACACACACACACACACACACACACACACACACACACACACACACACACACACACACACACACACACACACAGACACACAGGCGCACGCACACACACACACACACACACACACACACACACACACACACACACACACACACACACACACACACACACACACACACACACACACACACACACACACACACACACACACACTCACACACACACATTCCCCTCTGCGTTGTCTCTGTTTTTGCACTTCTCAAAAGTAACGCAATACTCAACTTTGCCTCCGGACACTCTGTTCCTTCAGCTCTTCATAAAAGTGTTGGATTTATTGTGGTGTTGTCGCTTTTTTCCTACCCATACCACAGTTACCTAACTTCCTCTTATGAATGGGCTTTCAGGAAGTGGACAAAGGGGGACGATCTTGTGCGTCTGTGAACCCCCCCCCCCCCCCCCCCCCTAGTCTTTATATCCTCCACCCACACCACCAGCCTCACTCCCACCTTCACCCCCACTCCCTGATTCAACCGTGTGAATAGCAGTGTACCGGGCATTAATACAAAGCCTGGGTCTCTGAATGAGTCATGTGCCCTCGGTGGCTGACGGGAACGGCACAAAAGACAGACACACACACTAAAACAAAGTGTTACTAATGGGTATTGCACGTTGATGTTGAATATGAGGTGACGCAGACCCACTGTTATTTGGTTACACTAAATTCCTAAGAACTGTTGGTTCGTGGTGATGTCATTATCTGTTTTCTCCCCTAAGCCTTGTAGTACAGCTTTTGGCACAAAGGAGTGCACATTTCAGCTCATACGCAACCCACCCATTATGTAAAATCATATTGATTTTAATGCAGTGAAGCTCTAAGGGCACGAATGTACAGGGATGTATTTCTTCACGTCTGTCCTGACACAGGCTTTGGTTTTGGGCTTTAAATTAAAAAAGAATCAGTCAAAAATCGATGACAAAACATCACATTGATGTGGCAGTTGAAAAATCACTTTATTTTCTTCATTATATTTAGGTGTTTATTCAATACTTTTATCGAAAAATCCACAATCCTCTCTTAAAATACGATTTACTACTTAATATATCCAGTCCATGACGATTCAGACATGTGTTGATCTAAAATATTTCCTTATTTCACATTGTTCTATATATATATATGTATATAACAAACCTAACAGGAGAAGCTGTTTGGTCATGGTCATTAGGTAATGTGTTTGTTTTGGCGGTGAGTAGTGAGTGGGTGTGTGTTCATTGAATTACGTGTTGTGTGATCAAGTTGTGTAATCACAAACTCCACCCAGTGAGGAGACATTCCCTCCTCAAGTCAACTCTCGCTGTTGGCATATCCTTTGAGCCGAAACTCATTGCGTCAAGTCATTGCCATTTAATTGTTCCTTTTGTGTTTGAAAATATAAGTAATCGAGTGTCATAAAGTAATAGATATCTTTTTCGAAAACACACCCGACAAACGACGTTTTCTCTTAACTAATTAATTCTCTCTGTATTGCCGAAGGGTTTGGAGTTATAACGATTGTTCGAAATGTGATATTTCAAGTGTGTTTCACAACTATTTCGTCATTCGAGTTGCAACACTGAAACTATTTCCGATCTGCTCTACCTTTGAGCAACTTTTGTGTACTATATAAAATGTATCATGTACAGTTCAAAACTGTGGCTTGCTTTCCCCTCGGTTGCCAGACGTGAAACCTTTGGCATCAAGTGACCCATATGGCTGAATAAACACGAATAAACATGCGATTAAGCCCAGATTGAATCATAATACCAAATTCCAACTTAATTCATCCATGCTACTATTTGCTACTAAACATGCACGATGGAAATCTGTGGTTGCGTGTTCAGTCACCTTAAGCTACCTTAAGGAGGAGTGAACCAGACCATGGTGTAAACATCATGAGGCCTCAACCCTGTGTGTGTGTGTGTGTGTGTGTGTGTGTGTGTGTGTGTGTGTGTGTGTGTGTGTGTGTGTGTGTGTGTGTGTGTGTGTGTGTGTGTGTGTGTGTGTGTGTGTGTGTGTGTGTGTTGTGTATTTCCAGCTGACGGATGGCGGCAAGGCTGCCAGGGCCAACCTCAGTGTCGGAGACCTGGTCACGTCCATCGATGGCATCGCCACGGACGGCATGAACCACCTGGAGGCCCAGAACAAGATCAAATCCTGCTCAGGAAACCTGTCCCTCACCATGCAGAGGTAACCCGACCACTGACTGGCACCACGTTGGAACAACTGTGGGCCCTCCGGGGCTGGAATGTTTATTTTGGCGGTTTACTGTTTGCTCATTCAGCAGACACTTTTATCCAGCTCAAGAGTGAATTCAGATGCAGGTCATTAAGGAGCGAGTAGGGGTTAGCGTGTTGTTGACGGACACTGGAAACGAGCCCGGTAGCACTTTGATGGGAGTTGGAACGCCTTACTACGTTACATTATTCTCCCGCATAAACTCCATTCAAAACGTCATACTGTTAACTACACATCTCCGACGTCCCATGACAACGGGGATAATTGTACCAGTAGCCTTGGATGAAAGTATCTGTTGAATCCCATCATTCATGCTCAATGTTGAATGTACTGAAGCCAAGAATCCATAAGCAGAATTCCTTCGGTTTCCTCTCAGAGTGTACATGTGCTACGGAGAAGCAGTGTGTTATTAAGAACGGCAGTATAGAGTGTATAGTCGACCGCTGAGGTTTTGTATTTTTCTTACGATTGCTCCAAAAAGTTTGGCTTTTTGCGCTGAGTGGCCCCTCTTACGCAATGCTGGGCGAGAGGTCATTTCCTGGTTGGAAAGACATGGATTGAAGAGCCAACTGGAGTGGTTTATGACTGTGGTACGAGACAATGACAGGTTTCCGTTGTGGAGGGAACTTCTTTATGGGAAAGGTTTGTCAATGGTGGTTTGGACCATCCACCGCAATATAGAGCCTACACAATAAATATTAAACATATACAAATGACTCTATAATGCATTCAGATTTTACATTTATTTTACCGAAGAAAGCAGACCCTTTTATCCAAAGCGACTCCCAATAAGCACATTGATTTAATCAATAGAAAAGTGATCCGTCAACATACGGCTTTTGACTGTGTGCAGCCAATCCAACTTGAATCCAGTGATTGAATTATCTGCACAGATGCAGGGAGCTTGAGGAACATTACTTCCCACAAAATCAAAACGATCTTCGCAAATGTAATTCATAACAGTTATTCCTTGTTAAAACTGAGAACTGCCTCCTCCGTACGCAGTAAAACGCTGTCTTTACATTCCCTTGCATAACTTGATGCACCCCTCACTGCTTTACTGATGGGGAAATAAGGCCTGAAATAGCCCCTTTCTCACATCTGTGTGCTATATAGCGTAATGAATGCACTGTTAGATGCATCAGTCATGATAGACATAATGCACATTAGCTGTACAGCTAATTGCAAAATAGTTTCCCATGCTAGAAGCGATCCGTTCTATATTGGCACAGCGAACGCTGATATTCAATTCTGAAAACGCAGTGGGGCGAATCGAACCGGCACAACCAAAGACTGAAGCGAGGAAAGATAAGCTTACTCAAGCAGTTTCAAATGAGCTAACATGGGCATGCAAATACAGCAGTCATTCCCTACAAACACTGTTGGGCTTTTATTGTAAATTTAAAATATCTGTCAACGAATGTTACTGCTTCTGTTGGCTAGATCGTCTCAATATTTTTTCACGTCCATGTCAGCAACAGGTCTGAGATGTCTTGTCATGAAATGTAGTGAATGCATCTCCTCTATTTATATCCCAATGTCCTGATATGGCTTTAAGTATAACCGTATAATTACATTATAATTATCTAATAAAGCTTCATGTGTTTACGTGAATTGCCACTTTAGATGAAATTCAATACGTCAGAAGTATAAAACCGACTTCATCACATTAATTGTTCTAATAATATTATAACGAGAATAACGAGCTGAATAAAAAGAGCATCAGCCAAGCTTCTCTCATCCTACCCACTCGCAGAAGTGTGATTTATGAGCTGGATGATTACTGATACTCCGTCTTTGAGGCCTCATAACATTCCAAGGGGGCCTTGAGAATGAATAATGTTCTCTTAACTCTGCGACTGTGATGTCACACAGTCGTGGTTCACATTCTCCCCGCCAGAAACTCAGATCAGCTCCCCAGATATGGAGCGGAATTAAAAAAGTGGGTGGGGGGGAGGCAGCAGCAATGTTCCTCAGACATTGTACAACCTTGTTTTGTTTGGTTTTAAAGCCTTTGACCTCTGGCCCTGGTGTACCACGATCCATGATATAACGATATTATTGAGTTACAGTGAAATAACAGTCAAATTATCTAGTCATTGTCGTTATAGTTGAGTAGGGTGGAGACGTTTGTGCATTCTATGTTGAACTTGTATAATTCAGTCAACTCCATCTGATAAGGTGTGTTTTTGTAAAGTTATATGAACCATTCGCTGAGTGAGTGATGATTCCAATGTTGTGTTTGTGTGTACTGGTGGACTTAACAAAACCAATTGTTTTGTTAAGTGGAACAGGCTGACTGGTTTTGTTTAAGATGTTGTCCTTATTGAAGGGTTTTGGTTGAGGGTTTCGTAATCCTGGGGTCGCCTGCTATGCATATGCAGTCACAGCATATTGCTGACTTAAAGGCTACAGACATTTGATCAGGAATGCTTGATTTACAAAAGTAATCCAAAAGGTATGAAAGTTCCCCAGTATACAAACCGGTTTGTAGGCAAAAGATTCCTCCTGCTAACTAGCAGACATTGATGGTACCGGCAGATGTTGATAGGATTAAAACAGTGCCTGGGGATCGGGGAGGCAGACGCTCACACATCTATGCCAAAAGTCGGGGCCGTGGGAAACTTCAGACGTACAAATGGGCCAAGAAACGTTAAGGTTCGCTGGGTTCAGGGGTGGCTTGAGCTCCTGCCCTTGACGTGGAATCATTAGCTAAAATCCATGCACAAGTTGTCTGCAGTGTTTCAGTGTATACTCCAGCATGACCATCGAATCACCGGTCACTATGCCCTAGTATAACATCCCGGCCGTCGCAGCTCGGCCAGACTTTGCTGTTCAGTGTCAGACGGCTCCATAATTAGCAAGCCTAGCAATTTGTTTAAAATGATGATTTAAAAAAAAAATAATAATCGCAGTCGTCAATAATTTCACGGCACGCTCTGCAACCACCGGCAGAATAACTGAATTGTTTTTTTCTTTGTGGATCTTTTTTCTTGGGAAAGAACAGAAATAAAAGCGCTCCCCTGAAAAGCGCCCGGAGAGGTTTTTTCCAGATGATTGCGGCCCGTTGCCTCAGGAAGGAATGATAATGGGTGTTTATTTATTGTCATTGAAATATGCGACTTGGCGTAATCGAACACGCCTCCGGAGCAAACGGCGGTTGAGGACACCTGGTTCCAAAACCTCAAAGATAAAACAGACAGAGACGGTGAACGCTCTGACACACTATGAGAAGAACAGCAGTGGGAGTGTGTGTGTGTGGTTGTGTGTGTGTGTGTGTGTGTGTGTGTGTGTGTGTGTGTGTGTGTGTGTGTGTGTGTGTGTGTGTTGTGTGTTGTGTGGGTGTGGGTGCCGGGGAATGTGTCTGCGTTTTAATGATATGCTGACCTTTGACCTGTCTACTGTGTGTGGCTGCGTCGGCGCCCGCGTGTGTATGTGGGTGTGTGTATGTGTGACCCTCGCCCTGTCCAGTCGCACCGCTCTCATAAAGGGCTAGAGTAAACAGTGCCGAGGGGAAAGTGTGAACGACGAGCACTGGTTCATGCGGAGATGTTAAAAGTTCAAACTTCTCCTTTCATTCTGTCAGTCTGCCTTCATTCACACATTACCCACCACACAAATTAAGTTAAGTGAAGCCAGTGTTTCAGCTCAAATTCGAACCCCATGACATTTAAAAAAAAATGCATTTTGGGCTGAGAAAGAGGAAAAAGGGACGAGGTGTTGGCATCTTAGCCCTTCTAATGATGTTGTGCATGAAACGGTGTTATACTACAAGTGTGGAGGGTTAACCCTTCCTCGGACACAGCCTTAGACATCAACCACTCTCCGGATTCTGTCAGTTGTGGGCTCTTCAAACACGTAAACTTTGACAATTTTGAAAACGCGAGCGGAACGTAGACGACGATTCGAAAAGGACGAAGCCGGGCCGGCAGACGGTTTCAGATTGAGCTACGATTTATTCCGATGAGGAGAGACCACGGTCTGTTTCCATACGGTCGCCTGCTGCTCACCGCCATACACAAACAAGGCCGGCTGAGTGATTGACATGAAGGCCACCTGCGGCCCATACCTGTCCAGAAGCAGCCCCAGACACAGGCCTGCCTGCATGTGGTGTGCACGGGCTAACGTTACAGGCTGGCCGTGGTGGAACAGTAGGCCAGATGCCATGCAGCGAGAGAATCCTGTGGCGCTGTCCTGCTCGTGTTCGTCCCGGCATCAGCTATGATCTCAAACATATAGATATGCTTGTTTTTTAACCAGCACCATCTAAAGAGACTTTGAGTTGGGTTGTGTAATGGGCCAGCGATGTTTGAATGTTCTAGCTTAAAGAAATACAATTGAAATATATATACGGTGTCAATGCTATAAGTTACCATTCCCACATGCTAGGAATTATGTTATTGCGTATTTGTCTGATTTATGAGTCGTCTGTAAAGTTACTGCTGTAGTACATGTAGTCGTAAAATATGTGAGTTTGTGCGATCACGTTGGAATGTCATGTGACAGATCTATACCGCTGTGTATGCAAAAATGAGTAAGTGGCCTGAAATAGACCTACTGTAAATCCTATCTACAAGAACGCATACCTAGTGCCTCAGGCTGTAAACGGCATCACGGGACCGAGGTAGCCAAGATAAATAACAACAGGCTCTGGGACATGTTAACTCGACTTGCTTCTATAAATAGCCCTGTCATCTCCTCCATAATGACCACCGTTTTCTCTTATTTAAGTCTCACTGCCACATGCTTTCACGTCAGAGTCTTTTTTTCTCTCTCCTATCCTTGGTTCTCTGTGTCTCTGTGGGAGCGTGCAGTATTCTCCAGGTGCTGAATCTGTCAACATGTTTAAATGGTCATCAAGGTGGCGTGTGCGCGTAGGTTTAAGCGGATTAGCAGGAAGGGAAATATCAAGGAAACGGCATCGCATTCCTCTGACAGGAGCCATTAGTTCTAGTGCAGGACGTTGGAAGCAGGCCGGGCTATAAAGTGCTTTTCCAAACGCTTTCTTGCGCCGCGTCTTTGTTCTGTGTTGTTCAGGCAAATCAGGCGGCAGTATCCCCACCCTTCACAATGAGCAAGGCACTTGAGGGGATTAAATACAGTTCAAGAAAAAGTCGACACAGACACAAACACATTCATCCAACAAGCTTCCTTTGACAGAGTCCTTGGGTTTCAGCAAGTGGTTAGAGGGCTTCAGTCATCTGATAAGGTTTGTTTTTGCTAAGTTATAACATAACCCTAACCCTAATCAGTCACTGAGTGAGTGATGATTCAAATGTTGCGTGTGTGTGTGTGTGTGTGTGTGTATGTGTGTATTTCTGACAGCGTCCATTTCAGTGTGTTTGTGTTTGTGTGTATGCATGCATGTCTGTATGGATGTGTGTCCGTGTGTCTATGCATGCGTTTGTGTGTGTGTGTCTATCCATGTATGTGTGTGTGTGTCTGCATGTGTGTCTATGCATGTGTGTGTGTGTATGCACGTGTGCGTGTGTGTGTGCACGTGTGTGTGTGCGTGCGTGCGTGCGTGCGTGCGTGCGTGCGTGTGCGTGTGTGTCTACGTGTGTTAATGCGATGAGGGAGCTGAGCCGTCGGCCGGCGGTCCGGACCCCGGCCCCCTCAGATAGCATGTGCCAGAGTGTTTCTCTTGGCTCCCACAGACGAGAGGGGGACAGGATGGGAGTGAGTCGCCCAGCCCACGGGCCCGTCTTCCTGGGGTCTAGGGCCTCACTCTGCGGAGACGTTTCACACATCCTTCGCTGTGTGTGTGTGTGTGTGTGTGTGTGTGTGTGTGTGTTTGTGTGTGTCTGCGTCTGCGTCTGCGTGTGCGTGTGTAGTTCAAAACGTCTTCCCCGGTCTGTTTCCTCGACGGTTGAGTACCAGACATGGCTTTTATTGTGCCACACAAGAACACGCACGCACGCACTCACTCTCACACACACACACACGCACACACACACACGCACACGCACACGCACGCATGCATACACACACACACATAGACATAGACATACAGACATACACACACACACACACACACACACACACACACACACACACACACACACACACACACACACACACACACACACACACACACACACACACACACACACAGGCGTTGATCCCAGGGCTGAAGGATTTGAGCGCTACCCCGTTGACTTGTGAGGACATGCTTGTTAGAGTGGAAGGGGGAAATGGCGGGGCGCTCTAATCTGCTTTAATGACGCGCGGAGAACCCTCCCTTGATTACATCACAAGACGACCCAGATGTGTGTTTTCGGTGCCAAATAAATCAACCCTGTGTGTGTGTGTGTGTGTGTGCGTGTAGCTGTGTAAGTGTGTGTATGTGTGCGTTGCGTTTTGACAGAAAGGACGATAATTGGCTGGGGAACTATGTGAAGTGTCTGAAAGCTACACACGCATTACAAAAACAGCACCATATTTAGATTTTGTATTTGTCGCCTGTTGGCTACACATTTAGAAGTTGCCATAACCCCATCACAAACCTTCTACGTTTCTAAGCACCGCTCCGAAATATTCTCGCGAGTGAATCATTGCTTCTTTTTTTTTTTTAGACACGAGCCACAGTTGGGCCCTCTGAAGTCCTGGCACGGGTTTAAAACGTGATGGATCGGAATGAGGGATGAAATATGGAACTACAAACTCTGTGTTGCATCCAGCTTGTGCCGCATCCAGAGAGGCCGTGATTTGTAGTGCTCGCAAGCCGTAGTTACACTCCACTTAGTGTCAGAGCGCTGGCACGGCCTTCGTGAGCCGGCTGTAGTGTGCCACGCAAGGCCTCGACGTTCACGGTGACAGCGTGCGGTGAGGAAATGTACGTCAACACATTAAGAAGGATCGAATAAACAACCCTGTTTCCCTCTCTGTCTCTCTCTCTCTCTGGCTCGCTGTCTTTCCCTATCTTTTATCCTGATCTAAATCCCCTCTTCCTTTGAGGGAGATGTCTGTCTGCCGCTCTCTCTCTCTCTCTCTCTCTCTCTCTCTCTCTCTCTCTCTCTCTCTCTCTCTCTCTCTCTCTCTCTCTCACACTCTCTGTGTCTCCCTCTTTCATTTAAGTCTCTTAATCTCTTTTTCTATTTCCCTCCTTTTCCACTTGACGTCCCTTTCTTAACCTCTCGCTGACGCGTACACACGCACTTGCGCACACATGCACTGAAACGCACACACCCCTACACACGTTAACACACACCGGGGCCGTGTGCAACAGCAGGGTGGCAGCAGGGCAGTCCGGACAGGAGGGAGCGAGGGAGGAAGAGAGAGAGAGAGAGAGGGAGAGACGGGCAGATGTTCACAGGACCACCCTGACTAGTGTTTGTTCAGTTAGCACGTTGGGAACAGACGGGCAGATGGAGAGACGGAGAGACAGAGGGAGAGAGGGAGACACCACCCTCGGGGGACGGGCGGGGATCATTCATTATGGAAAAGCGCAGTTTGATGTTTTTCAATTTTCATGTAGCATAATATTTCCACATCACAGCTCCGTTCCAAAAACGTAACGTGTCGCAATGTGAAATCTGTAAGAGATGCAAGCGTGGGCACAGATGACGTCAGCAATTCTGGCTCAAAATCGAAAACGGGGTATGGCCCGATGCTATTAGTCATTTCTAAACTTGCCCCGACAACAAGGGAAAGTGTGTCCATTAGCATCACGCTCTTCCTAATATTGCAGAGAGAGAGGGAGAGCGAGAGGGAGAGAGAGAGAGACAGGGAGAGGACTGTATGAGCATGGCCTCTGTCCCAGGAGCGACCTCGCTGAGTGTTGTCTTTAGGAGGGATAAAACTCTCCTTTGTGTGGACAAGTTCCAGGGCCGGACCGGACCCAGTTGTTCGTTTAGGGCCTGTGTCTCCAGGCGGAAGCGCTGGTGCTGTTTGAATGGCGCAGTATTAAAGCTAAGCTGCCGGCCTTATGTGCTATATAGGGAGAACAACGGTTCATTTTCTGTACAAGACATGGATCTGTGAATAGGAAGAGGGGAAGAAAGAGGAACAGCAGTGTATCTAAGTCAAAACATTTTCCAAAAAAGAAGGTTCACATTAAAAGTGATTCTGCATTTTTCGATATCGTATTTCCATGAACAAAAGTTTTTGTTTTAAAATCACTCTTGTGTTTCCCCCCAACAGAACAACACAAACTCATTATTTGTGCCAAAAGAGGAATGCTAGGATGGAAAATGCATTTTCTCCAGGAACATTGGATAAATGTTCCACAACATCTCTGAAATATAAATGGACATCATGGGCTTTTGGGCTGGCCACCGTCCAGAAGTGCATACAAGGAGTTTAACATTCAGATAACATTATACGACTATTATGGGATCGAACCGTTGCAAGCAGCTGCATCAATCATTGTCAGGACATTGCATAACTTTTTTTCATAATGTGAAAAATGCCGACACGCCTACACACGCACTCCAGAAGTGGAGACCTTTTTTTAATAGATAGTTAGATGTCCACTGTGGCTACCATCATTAATCTTTAAAACCTGTGTCAAAATATAGAACGATATAGACGTAGAAAAACACATCGGCATCTTTAACGTTAACATTCGATCCAAGAACAATTTAAGAGTTATTAAAGCCCCTAAAACAATTATTTATCTATATAATTGCGAATAAATGTGTGTTTTTGAAATGCCACGATAAAATAGCTAACAAGAAAGTGAGTGTTTTATTGAGTGTGGCGTACGCAGTCTAGTTTGCGTGGAACTCATCCGTCATGATGTTTGACAGTCAGAGCGGGAGCATTGTTTTTTCAAGGCCTTGGATTCAAGTTCAACTCTTCAGGGGCCAACTTCAAGTAGCGCAATAAGAACTCTTGTCAGTTTTCTCTTTTTTTTTTACAATACCTCACAAGTCTTTTTGGCAGAGACCTCCCCCATGATTTTTTTAACTGTTACAACCAGTGATTGCCAGCACTGATCCTATAATTTATTCAAGAGGTAGGACTTTACAGACGCTTTCAGAACCGACGTAACACTATAGACAGTGTTGTAGTGTTGAAAGCGAGAGTTTCGGTTGAAAGGCAGCGTGACACGGGTTATTGGGACAGCGTTGAAGGATAGCTTAAGTGGTAGGAACGTATGCTGAGTGTCTGGTTGACAGTTTCAACTCCTCGAATGCTATTTTCGCTGGAAGGTAGGATTTATAAATGGGAAAAAGGCACCAGTGGCAAACCTGGAAAAAACGAAACAACCTCAATGACCCGAAGAGGATACAGCATGCCAAGAGTTAACGTTTAACGTTGCAAACATGATGAATTGGTTGAAGCATTTGCTTAGAAACACAGTGTTCTCTGGTAATCATAGTACTTTGAGGGATGAAGCGGGACCAAGATAAAGGGGTGGTTATCAATTGAGTTTGTCCAAGTGGCGGAAATTATATATAAGTGTCACAGCTCCGTCCCAGCTACGGAGAAGGACTTTGGGTGGCAGTTAAACAACTTCTTGCAAAGAAAGCTGGTTCTCTTTGTGAAATATAATTCATACAAGGATTATAATCAAGATTTAATGCAATTTTTTGCCACATATTTTCCTCGAGCTTCACGAGGAACGGCTTTTAACGCAAACAAAGTTGCTATTGTATTCCCAAAACACAAACTAGGTTTCCATAGGACTTTTTTTTTGTAATATAAACAATCCCTGGCAAGTCAGAAGATGTAACAAGCCCTGGCAGGCCAGGAGATGGCATTTCCTATCTCACTATCTGGTTTCATATCCAAGATGATCACGGTCCCTTTCTTTTTGCGTCCAACATCAACATTACAACAGCTTCTGCGGATCGGTGGATAAACACCGGCTTTTTGGGAAATTCATCCCTCTGAACTGCCCAGAGAGAGAGAGGTTGGTCCCAGAGGGGACGGTTGAGTGAGATGATAATCCAGGCTCAGGGAGAGCTGACGCAGGAACACAAGTAGGGTAATGGAGGGAGCATAATGATCCTTGTTTCACCGTCACCTCCACTGCGGAAGAGAGAGAGAGGGGGAGAGGGAGGGAGGGAGGGAGGGAGAGAGAGAGAGAGGGAGGGAGAGAGAGAGAGAGAGAGGGGGAGAGGGGGAGGGAGGGAGAGAGGGAGAGAGAGAGAGAGAGAGAGAGAGAGAGAGAGAGAGAGAGAGAGAGAGAGATGAGGATACACCATGTGTACTACTTCTAGAGACTCTATTGGAGGCCGAGCTCCTTAGAGCAGGCTGGTTGGCTGCCTAGGTTCCTTTGTATTGCCGTCTCTTCTCTTCTTTTCGGGATCTCCCTGAAGATAATCCAGGACGTGAAATGCTAGCTTTAAAAAGCATAGGGAATTGTTCAAAGCATGCCGGTTTTTCCTTTAAAGGCTGCACGGTTGAAAATACCTCTTCCATATTGTCCCTGTAGGACAATGGGCTCGTTGTTAAGCGGAGCCAAATCCCAATATGTGAAATATTTTGGAAACATGTCGGGTGGTAACTTAACTACATTTCTGTTTTGGTTCACAGGCCCTCGAGTGCTCCCAGTGTGCCGAAGGTAGGAACCCCTCTCTGTTTGGTATTCCCATTTCAAATAACGACCAGGAATACCGCTTGAAACGACATTGTTTTGAAATCGTATATATTGTACTTCATCGGAGCAATATGTCCCCGTGCCCTTCTGAGAGGATGTCAGCTCACAGTTTGACTTTCCACGTGTGTGTCATGTTTCACCCCCATCGCCACCCGTCCTATAGGCTCATACCACAGCATGGTGTGAAAACAAAAAACCCCCCGCTGAGTGTGTGAGCGCTTGATCCCGGCTAACCCCACCCATGACGCGTTCACACGGCTTGCGTGTTGTTTTTCACCCCACTGCATGTCGGCGTTGTTGTGTCCGCCTATTGTTTTCCCTTCCCAGGGCGAGACTCAGGAAATCATTAAGCCCGTTCCCATCCCCCCCCCGGCCTCCTCCGGCCCCATCACCCGGCCGTCCCCCCAGCCCGCCAACGCCGCCTACAACAAGACGGCCCGCCCCTTTGGCAGCGGCGCGGCCCCCCCGGTGGTGGCCTCCATCCCCTCCGCCTCCTCCGCCTTCACGCCGGCGGGACCCTCGCTGTCGCCACAGCCCCCGTTCCCCCTCAGGTCCTCCGGCCTGGCCCCTCCCCCCACCGCCACGGCCGCCCGGCCCGGCTCCGGAGGCTCCTCCCCCTCCGCGTTCGCCCGACCCCCCTCCGCTCGGTCGCCCAACGCCTCGTTCCCGCCGCGCGTGCCGCCGGCCCCGGCCCCCGCCCCGGCCCCCCACCCCGACGTGCCGCAGCCGTCCGTCTACAACACGCCCATCAACCTGTACTCCAACGTCAACGCCACCGAGGTGGTGATGGGGCAGAGGCGCGGCCTGCCGGAGCAGCAGTCCAACGGGTAAGTGCTCCTCCTGCTGTGGCATAACAACCCCCCCCCCCCCCCCCCCCGAATCCACCCCCACCCCCATCCCCCCCGCCCCTCGCCTCGCCTCCCTACCATCCCCTCGTTCGTCCATGCTCTCAGAAACCAACAAAACCCCGGCAGATCTCCTGTCACTTGAAGAACGAACCCAGGACACATCCCATAAACCATCGCATTACACGCTGATGAATTACAGGGTAGAAGAGACGTCCCCTTTTTTCTTTCTTTTTTTCGCCCGCCGTGCTACGGCCGAGCTGCAAGTAACAACAGCGGGGGCGAGCGGCTAGCTGTTGCTACCGCGCACCATGTGGGACCAGTACAGTTTGTAGAAGGCCATGCCAAACCAGGGGTATTCTGCGTGTCTGCCTGTAAGGCACCAGTGTCCTGTCACCTGCTTCTAATTAACCGCTGGGAGCTGGAAGGCTTTTGGTGGAAACAGGAACAAGGCTAAATTTAGAGCGGCCGGCTGGGACATTTGGTTTGGTTTGCTACGGTTTGACTTCTGGTTTTGGTCGCTTGGTCGATTCTTTGGCTGGCACGCTAGAACAAATGCACCTTTGCAGCGTTGATTAAGCTGTGGTAAATAATGAATTCCTAGAATTCCAAATAATTCTGCAATTCATGATTAGGTCAAGTAGGTAAAGTACCATTGCAGCAGTACCAAGTAATACATAGTTTTAAGGAGTTAGGCATATATAGACCTCACCTTGAATTAACTCCCAGAAAATACTTAACTAATGCTTTGTGACAACCTGAACTCATCATTACTTGCAGCATTATACCATTTAGGAAACATCATGAAAGACTTTTGTAAACCGTCAATAAACCATTTTCTCAATATCTTATTAATAATAATAATAATAATAATAATGTATATTCATTTAGGAACATTGCTTTATCAACGCTGAACTCAGTAGAGAGTCAATTCCCTAAGTGCTACCCACTTTAGAAATCACCTCAAGGAAAAATCGCAGCAAAGAAGGAGAGCCTTCATTGTAATTTAACAAATGTCTGACAAATCACCTCACAAAGACCCGCCGCACTCGTCTCCATATTTGTCGAGTGCTCGGATACGTTGTCAACAACTAAAGAAGGCATTCCATGATTACAAAGGGAAATAATCCTTTATGTCCCACGGGGTTGATGAGACGGAGAGAGAGGGGAACGCGAGGTACACGGCTGCTCTCCCCCCGTCTGTAAACACTTACCGCTATCACGGCCACCATCAACGGGTTCAGATGAGTTCGCTGGAAAGCGGGCGTGGTGAAGGGCGCTGACGACCACGATGATGATGATGAAGGGGGTGGTGTCGTTAAAGAGAGCCCGGGGGGTGGAGAGGTGCAGTGTCATGAAGAATCGCCTGGTGTTCATTGTGAGTTGCACCCCTGTGGGGGGCCGCCAACACGCAGTGCTACCAAAGGGAGGTCGAGGCACGTTTTGCTGCACGATTTTGTGTGTTTGAGTGCGTTTTTTTTGTGTTGGAGGCACTTCTGGTTCATATCAGCGCATGCTCTCAGAAGGGCTATTTTCGGATGAAGAAACAGTTTTTGAATTGTTGTTTTACTACCGTTTTAATGAAATCATTATGATGCTTTTAAACCCTGTTCTGCCCAGTTCTCTCTCTCTCTCTCTCTCTCTCTCTCTCTCTCTCTCGCTCTCTCTCTCTCTCTCTCTCTCTCTCTCTCTCTCTCTCTCTCTCTCTCTCTCTCATGAACCTCCATGTACCTTTTCTCTGTCTCCAGGGGGAAGTGAATACAGCAGCCAAGTTAGTATTCGTGATTGACATCTGCTTACTGGTGAATCGTTGCGTGGCATGGGTTTTCTTACACTCACTCACAAATTGCCCACTCCTAATGGTTGAGTTATATGCTTGTTTTAGATTCAAGGGCACACTTTGAAGTCCTGTAAATAATCTGGATTCCCGCTACAGTTGTGTTTAGCTCACGCTACAAACGCTCATGCTGTCACCGGAAACTACCCCCCGTAGTTGTAAGTCAGTGGTGAGTAGGATATAGTCACCTATAATAGGGCTGTAAGCTCCTCAGGCACAGTTGACTGAGCTGGAAAAGTCCCTGGCAGATCTCCATCTATCTTCTCAGTGTGTTGCTGCGGCTGACGCTAAGCTCTTATAAGTCCATGCGAATGATCCACTTTGTCTTCACTTTGTCTTAGCAAGGTGGCGTGTGTATTGGATCACCCCTCAAAGCATCAACTGTTTCCTCACACACACACACACACACACACTGAAAAATGAGTGGCTCTGAAATTTGATAATTAATTTGATTTAATAAACTTAATAATACTATTGAGGTGCTTCAAAATGACTAATCAATAAAAAGAAAAGGTAATGTATATTTTAAACGTCGTAGTATTAATGATAACCCTTACCCCAACCCTAACCCCGAACATTACAGAGCTCTCTCTAGCTCTTTACCTCCACCTTGTGGCCAAATATAAGATATGTTGCTTTCAAAATAATCTTAACTTATCACTTATTCCCCTCTCCACCATTTTAACTTTTCACAATCATTTATATCCTTTTAAGGAAATAATTCAGGATACTTTAACCCAGCCAAACAGGAAATGAAAACGCAGTTTGAAGCAGTTTTACTCGGTTCTCTGATACTGTAGCTGACTAGTCTGTTGGTGTTTTTCTTCTTCCTAATAGCGAGCCTCATACAAGCTCTAAGTAAGTATAGCTTAGAGCTGTTGTCATACCTTCCATCCATGTGACCTTTACAGCAACCTCAACGCAACCCCACTTTTTGGGGGCTAATTTGGGGTTTTGGTTCCTACGCCACCTTTAACTGCTTTCCATTCTGTGCTGTGAATGTCCTTCCATAGAAACCCACCAACGACTACACCCAGGAGGTAAAACCCCAAAACTATGTTCCGCAGAAAACTAAATCTAAATCCCTGTCCCCCCCAAAAAAAACGAATTCACCAAAAATAATTAAACGTTTTCACTTCCTCGTTGAACAAAGAGCACTTTATTTGGCGTGTGTTTGCACTTGACTAACCCACTGGCTGTCCTTTGTGTCATTTAAGTTCAATCGAAATAGACCCTTTGTCTTGTTTTATAATTTAAAATGTGGACATGGTTCCCGTCTTCCTCGTGATCCATTGTCTTTAAACTGTGTTGCCAGATTGGGTCAGATTTCCCGACCAATCTGGCAACGGAGATTGGGCGGGCCCAATCTGGCAACACTGCCTGTGTACAGCTGTACTTACTCATTATCCTTTGTTTGGGCCGTGCAGGAGAGCTGAGGTCCAGCCCGAGGTGATGACCCATGGCCTGGCCCTGAGTGACAGCAAGAAGCGTCTGATCGAGGACACCGAGGACTGGCACCCCAGGTCCGGGACGTCCCAGTCCAGGTCTTTCCGCATGCTGGCCCAGCTGACCGGGACTGAGAACGGTGGGTAATCGTATAGAACATATGTACATGCAATGAGGCAGGAGAATGTTTTAATATCTGTATGTATTGGTTTTGTATGCATTTGTGTTTTTCTAACATTATGTATTTATCTTTTTCGATATTAGTATCATCTTTCAACATCATTACTGTTTTAGAGATCAGTTTATTTAAGGTTGGTTTATTTATTTTATATTCAGCCAACCATGATTCATTTATTTGTCTCGACCAGAGCATTTAATTTATTGATTGCTGTCAGGATGCAGCCAGCAATCAGCTTCAACTACTAACTCAAAACAACAAATAGGACAAATAAGACAGAAAATGCTTCGGAAACAAATGACCTTCCCTAGCTTTGTTATCTAGCGATGTTATTTTCAATGTCATATGATGTGATGTACAGATCATATGTTAATTTGTTGCTTTATATCTGAATGTTGTTCCTTTTTTCTTGTTCCTGCAGATGAAGTCCCACAAAACAGTGGAAAAAAGTAAGTAATCAGTCAAATGTTGGTGTAAGTGAGAGTTTCAGATTAAATTGTACATGTGCAGTATATACAATATATGCCTAACAACACCTGAAGAGTACCAGGGTTTACTCTGGAGGAACTCATGTTCAGAGGAAGTCTCATTTGCAAACTCTTAAGTGGCTCACATCTGAATGGTAGCTGTAGAAGCCAGCTGTAACCACACACACACACACACACACACACACACACACACACACACACACACACACACACACACACACACACACACACACACACACACACACACACACACACACACACACACACACACACACACACACACACACACAGTTCTCTGTAATGGGTCAGCCTAATTCATAATAACAGTTTTCCCTTCATACGAGCACCAATCAAAGAGTAGGATTGATGGTATTTTTGTAGTGATGCCGATTAGACCAATTACAGTAGCTTTAGATTTATTTCCTTCACCATAATGAAATACCGCTCAGTAGCATATTATAGTCATTATCATATGAAGTTCATATTACCATTCATTCCAAATTTTATACTTCAAATGTAGCTTTGTAGGGACTTTCCTGGTGTTTCTGTTGCTGTTAACCCCTGCGTTTCTCTTTTCACATCTTTGTTATTTAAAAACTTTCTCTATGAATTATTTTCATTTTTCCCTTTCCTTCATTCATCACTTGTTGCCGGGCGAATCAGGCTTTCCAAGTTGGATGCAGAGGTCATAGGTCACAAGTACAACAAGCTTAGAGACTGGCACCATGGGGTTTCAGCTCGGGTGCTAAATGTGTAGTAGAATATGTTGCAGTTTCATGTTTCAAGTTCCACTTATTTATTTTCAGCCATGTATTACTAAGCGTGATGTTTTAAAATGATTGATTATACACATAGAAACCTGTATTAGATAATATGGTATCTAATAAGAACTACACAAACCAAAGCCAGATATTTCTGCGTGATAAACTTAATATATATATATATATAAATCGCTATACATATATGTATATATATTTATATATATATATATATATACCGGTATATATATACAGGCATGTACTCTTACTTTGCTGTACAGTGGTATACATATCCCACTTTACACTTTACTCTTTTCTTTCTATGTACTATCTGTATTCTCTTTCCACTTTAAATACTATGTACCTAGCTGTTTTAAGTTTGCTTCTCATCTATTCTCTGCACTAACCATTGCATATTTTAACCGTTCTGTTATCATACCTCAATAAAAACCTCTTCCTGCAGCTGGTCTAAAACGTTTCCTTATTTCTTCTCTTTTCACTTTTTTCCTATCGTTCTTTCTGTCTTTCCATTTCTGGGAGATATGCCATTTAAACAATATGGCTTTTTGAGTGGGTTTTGCAATGGGATTGTATGAGTGGTTTACGTTCCTTAAAGATAACTTTAGCTCTATCAAGCCACTTTGATGTAGACATTTTTACAATCGTGTTAAAAATCTAGTCATAAAACATTTGATATTTAAATTTTTTTTTTTTCCACTTAATGGGATTTATTGCAGCGTTCACTGGTGCTGTAGCAGATAGATTGTAGTAATGTTAGAATACGAATAAGAATATCATATATATACTATTATTCCTCCACTGCGATGGTGAACATATTGTTGGATTTGGATATTGTTGGTTTTGGATATTGTTGGTTTTAGATCAGATCAAATTGCTCTTTATTTTCAAGGTAAGTAAGTCGGGCAGGAAAGCAGGGAAACGGTTTTGGATTTATCTACTTCGATCAAAAATGGTGTTTCCCCTATAGGATTTGATCAGATTTCTGGTAATGTAGGCAGCAGGGCTCAGCCCAAGCCCTGACAGTAACTTGGTCTAACAATTGTTTTTTTAGGAACAGAGAACCCAAAAAAGCTAGTGTTATATCACTGCTATGTCCCACATCTGTTGAATGGAGTGATTTCACACACAACAGCCCATTGTTGGCCTGCGTTTCAACAATTGCTGAAATTTCTATTTTACGAAACAAATCAAATTTCGGGAAGCTTATTTTCCAAATGTGTTTTCTTAAATAATAGATCGGTAAGTACACAGTCTCATTTTGCTGTATCTTATGTAACCTTTATTTAAAAAGGAAGCCTTAACAGCCTCTGTTACATTTGGCTGTGCGGTATTTTGTTCCTTATTGTTATCGCTATCTTCCTTGGTTGACAGCTCCCGGGAGAGTAGCCAGCCCTGAATGGACTAATTGGATTCATCTGACTGTGGTTTTCATCAGAAACCGTTTCTGATTCAATCAAAGCAGACCATGATTGGCCTGATTACTTCAGTGTGTCAATGAGCTTCCTGCTAATTAAATGTAATGGATATCGCCTATCGTCGCAGAGCCCCTAGTCAGTCCATTATCGTGGAAGGCTGTGTGTCTTAATGAGGAAAATCAACGTTTTGCCATGGCCTTACTCAAGGGCCTAGCCAATGGGGTGGCACCGGCCATCTTGAGATGTGATTGGTCCAACCAGCTGTCCTTTACTTTTATTTGACATTTGTCACACATGATACAATCTGACATACAACTCAAATGACAAACTGAGTTGGCAAACACATAAAAAGGTCACTTGCAATTTCAGACTTTAAGAAAATCTGTCCCTGTTTGTACAGATTATGTCGATGAGCCCATGTGACGTCTGAACCAGGGCAGGTTATTGGAGCAGCATTACACAAGAGGGAGTGCTGTTGTACTGAATGTAACATGGCTGTTACTTGGTCTTAGGTAGCCCATGAGGCTGTAGGCCAAGTGCCGCAGATCCCCGTGCCAGGGCTCATATGCAGCATTGCAACACTTCGAGTGTGATATTGCTTTAAGACAACGGTGTGTGTGGTCTACAGTTTAACGCAGGCCGGCTAATTAGTATCATGTACATTATTATCTGTATCTATCTGAGTCTGTTGACAGTCGCTTTGGTGGCATGTGTGATGCCATTGTCGCCTCCGACCGTCGCTTAAAAAACGTAATGGGCGGTAATGGGAAACACCTGCAGTGCACACCTGTGAAACATGTGGAACACTTTAAAGACCCATTGTTGTTATACTCTATAGCAGCACTCATGGAATGCCCCTTGTCTAATCAAATTACTCGGAGCAAACTGTCGAGCACATCTGTGCACTAATTTCTCTGAGCTGTTAAATCAATAGAGATCTCTTCTCAGGGGGGTAACCATGGAGACCTGAGTGTTAATCTCCACAGAGCCGCAGAAAACACGCCTTGTCTTGAAGGTCTTCACAAGCACAGCTCTTGTGTGTATTTCTGATTGATTGATCAGCCAATGCTGTAGGCCTACTATATGAAAGAGTTTGTGTGTTTGTGTGTGTGTGTGTGTGTGTGTGTGTGTGTGTGTGTGTGTGTGTGTGTGTGTGTGTGTGTGTGTGTGTGTGTGTGTGTGTGTGTGTGTGTGTGTGTGTGTGTGTGTGTGTGTGTGTGTGTGTGTGTGTGTGTGTGTAGAGAGGTCATCGAAGACGCCACGCCCCGGGCCTACACCTCCCCGGCCACCAAAACCTTCTCCAAGACCGCCGGCTCCCCCAGGAATGGAAACGGGACGGGGGTCCCTCCGCCCAGGTTCAACGGCCCCCCTCCCCAAGGGAAGCCCACCGGCCAGCCTGGCTCAGCGTCAGGTACGGTAACTGGGCCCCCTCAAGCCCCTGGTCATCAAGAAGCCTGGGTCTCCATTCTGAGGAGGCTTCCCTATATAAAGCCCATGACATCGGTCGAATAAACTTGGCTGTTAGACAAATAATAATTATGCTTATAAGTATATTGTAAAAATGCCTTGCCTTTCATGTGTGTATTTAAAATATGACCTGCGTATTTGCCGACTATTTTTGAAGCCTCCTCACAATTGGGACACAGCCAAAGTCACAGAAAAGAGAAAAATCATTAGACTTTTTTTTACTTGAAACTGGGGTAATAAACAAGCGTAGGTACAGGTACCTTTCCACTGGCCTGATATAAGAACCAACCAATAAAACGACGCGGGCTCTACTCAGCTAAATAGGGGTTCCGGCGAAGCTCTGGGAGATAAGCCTGACATCCTCTAAATGACTTTGACATAGATTAAGTATAAATATATTTCCGATCGTACATTGAAAGGAGAAGGTCGTAACCTGCTTTTCTGTATCATAATGCTACTGCAGCATTGGTATCTGAGTTAGTTACAACAGCCATGCACGTGTCCTTTTTTTATCATCAGTCAGTTTTGAGGATTTGTATGTAGTTGCTTAATGAACCACTAGGTGGCAGCGTAACTCTTTTTAAAACCTTGAAGAATAGCTTTGTATCTTTTTCTTTATTGTAGACTACGTATAACGTCTAAACCATTTTGGATGACGAGGTCTGCAATGTAATAAGGGATAATCAGATCATCAGATTGTGGTTTTTTTTCATACCATGGTCAATTCGATTTGAAACAAAGTAGCAAATAGATCATATATAATGTATGATCAATAAGTTCAAAATAATTATATCTTAAATGTTTATTTTATGTTTCCCTGGCTTTAAAAACATACTTGTGTGTTCATGGTATCAATAATATCTGGAGTCGTATTAGGTTAACCCTGTCTTCATGTCTGAGAAAGCTAGAGTTCTAGATTTAAACTTTCTGCCTAGTGTCGCCACTGGTTAGCAAAGCACTTCATAAATGCAGTCCATTCCCCATTTACTAGGTTAAATCCTCTCTGACACAGACAGTGGTTGGTTGGGTGCCCTATTTCCTCTACTCTATAGGGTTACACAGAGGCGTATAGACTCAACGATGCACATCCGGTCTAGTCTATCACTATTTTTTTCAGATGGGAAGACAGACAGGCTCTTAAAAAATAGTAACTTTCTTCTGTTACTTTCTCTCATCTCATCTCATCCACACTTACAAACTCACACTGTTCCACATAGTCTATCACTCCTCCAGTCAATCCCTTGCTCTCCCTGGCCATCCCATCCCAGTGTGAGTCTCCGGTCATGTTTACTCGGTGCGTTTGGCGTCTATCGCGAGCACACACCAAGAGAAGCCTCTCCCCCCCCCCCTTCTCCACCTCACTCCAGCTTTGATATGCTTCACCTGGCTGTCTCTCAATGGCACCTCTGTCTCTCAATGGATTCAACAACAACAACTACTCCCTTTAGTGGAGGCCGGCCCCGCCTCACAGTGTCTTCAGGACCAGATAACGAGTGTTTTGAGAGGAGCTAGCGGGGGAGACGAGCACGGGGGTGGGAAGGGGCTGGTATTTTCCCAGGTGTCCCATCCACTAGCTTTGGGAATTTGGGAATGTTTCCCCGGTGTAGAAAAAACAGAGCGTCATCTGTTTTGTGAGCAGTGTGGTGCTGACCGGCCAGATGATCCAGGCTTCTTAACAAGGTTGAGTTAGTTTTAGAATCCCTTCTGATCTTAAGGCTTCTTAATCAGGTTGATTTAGTTCTAGAACAGCTGCTGATTCAGGCTATTTAAACGTTGGGTATGGAATTCTCTTTTTTGGCCATTTTTGCCAAATTACTTAAAATCCTTATCATAACCCACTTACAGCCACTGAGTTAGAAGTACTGACATGAAATTTAAACAAGTCAATCATCCGTGGAACGGGCAGGGCTCGAAAAATTCCAGCCAATGATTTCCAGACCCACCGAGCGGCATTGGACAGTAAGTACGTCAATCAAACGGTCGTACTGCACTCCCCCTCCCCCGCTCCCCGCGCGTGACCCCTTCGTGCACGTACTCAAAGCTCGTGACCCAGAGCAAGCTTCTGTTTGTTGTTTTCCTGCGGTAGCTACTGGAGCTAGCTAACTAGCTAATGGCTCGCTCTCGCGCATTTGTTCGCTCGTGCATGATTGCGCGTCCATGTACTTGGAATGGCCGGAGTCAGCGTTGAAGGAGAGGGGGTAGGACCATTTGAGTTGTGTGTTTTCAAAATCTGATGGCGTTTCGCAAATCCCATACCCAACCTTTAACGAGCTTGAGAAAGAACACCTGCCGATTAAGGCTTCTTAATGAGGTTACGTTTAAACACCTGCTGATTAAGGCCTCTTACCAAGGTTAAGTTTGAACACCTGCTGATTAAGGCCTCTTACCAAGGTTAAGTTTGAACACCTGCTGATTAAGGCTTCTTACCAAGGTTAAGTTAGAACTCCTGCTGAATAAGTCTTAGTTCTAGAACTCTGGATGATTCAGGCTTCTTAACGAGGTTAAGTTAGTTCTAGAACACCTGCTTATTAAGGCTTCTTAACAAGGTTAAGTTAGAACACTTGCTGATTCAGGCTTCTATACAAGGTTTGGCGTTCTACGATCAGGCTTCTTAACAAGGTTCCCTTAGTTCTGAAACACCTGTACACAGTGATTGGTGAAAGTAGCTACAGTCCCACCCAACTAACTACTACGGCCACTAAATCTACTACCACGAATACTGCTCCTACTGTTACGACTAGTATCAATACTACTTCTTCTCACAATGCTTATCAAATGTATAAAATGAAAAATAACAATTATATATCGCGATGATTATTCTTCATATCCTCCCATATATAACACGACCACCTTCTCCCCCCCCCCCCCCCCCCCCTCCAGGTTTTCCTAAAGGCCTAGCCCGCCCGGCGCCCTCGTTTGGCAAGGTCACGGAGACGGCCCCCCAGGGTCCGCAGCGGCCCACCCCCCAGCCCCACCCCCAGGACCTGGACTCCCTGGTGCAGAGGGCCGAGCACATCCCCGCCGGCACCCGCACCCCCATGTGCAACAAGTGCAACACCGTCATCAGGTAGAGAAGGGCGGCGGCGTTCTGTAGGACAATAGGAACGGACGTGTCATCATCACACGTTTCAACATCCGCGCTCAAGTCCATTAGTTTGGGTATTGGTTTGTTGTTCCAAATTCATGTTTGATCTCACTTCATTGAACATAAAGAACACAACTTTTTAAGCCGGTGTATGATAGTTGAATGCCTAATTCACGGCTTTATAATTAAGCCTGCATGAACTTTGCGGCTTTTAAAAAACAAAACGTAAAGAAAACGTAACTTTTCTGTGGTCCTCCGCCCCCCCCCCCCCCCCCCCCCCCCCCCACAGGGGCCCCTTCCTGGTGGCCATGGGCATGTCCTGGCACCCCGAGGAGTTCAACTGCTCCCACTGCCACGGCTCCCTGGTGGACTGTGGCTTCGTGGAGGAGCGCGGACAGGTGTTCTGCGTGCACTGCTACGAGCAGTACCTGGCCCCCACCTGCAAAAGCTGCCAGCACAAGATCCTAGGGGTGAGGAAGAGGACGGGGGCACACACACACACACAGTCAGTATAGAAGGCCCCGCACACATGTTTAGGGGGGTCTGAAGAGGCGAGGAAGTTGGGTCTGTGTAAGTCAATAGAATGGATTTTTATATTTCACTGCTGTTATTAAACGAGCGGGGGGAGAAGAAGGGATGGAGGGACAAAGGGAAAGAGGGGGTGTGAGAGGGAGAAAAAGAGGGTGGGAGAGAGAGAGAGGGGGAGAGGAAAGGAGGAAGAGAGAGGGAGTAGAATACAGTAGCAGGAGAGAGAGAGAGAGAGAGAGAGAGAGAGAGAGAGAGAGAGAGAGAGAGAGAGAGAGAGAGAGAGACACAGATCCCCAATAATCCCCAAAAATTAACAAGCATATGCAGACTTGCAGCAATCTCCCCCTTCACTATTCTGTTTTGTCGTAGGAGGTGATGAATGCCCTGAAGCAGACCTGGCACGTCCACTGCTTCGTGTGCGTCTCCTGCCAGAAGCCCATCCGAGGCAACACCTTCCACATGGAGGACGGACAGCCGTACTGTGAGACAGGTACGGGATCGAGACGTCTTTTCATGGACGTGTTGGCATGTCGACCTAGACTTTGGCCAGTAGGGTTTCGAAACCCCCAACCTTTCCGGCTTGGGAGTCAGTCACACACCATAGCTCTACTGCCCCATTGACTTCAGTTCCCAAAAATGCATGCAACTGTTATATTTTGTACTCCTCCAAAGGATATGATTCCAGGGAATATGTTCTTTGTTCCATATCGTTGACGGAATGGGTTATTTTTTCGGGAGGAGTCACAGAAAAGTTTGAACATGCTGCGGTTGTTTAGAGAACTGCTGTTTTCCTATCAACCATCAAGTGTCAGAGGTTGCATTATCGCATGGTTGCGCTTCGGCTTACTTGTCTCCTGCCACGGAAAGACAAACATATGTCTCTTTGTGTCGTTTTGCCCGAATGGTAGGCCTATTATAATCACACAGTAAACTGTTACTTTAAACCAAACAATGTTATTTCAAATTTGCAGATTATTACACTTTGTTTGGGACCAGTTGCCATGGCTGCGACTTCCCCATTGAGGCTGGGGATAAATTCCTTGATGCCCTGGGCTTCACTTGGCATGATACCTGCTTTGTGTGCACGGTACGTACCCTGTAAACATAGAGGTAGTTATGTCAATCTCAAAATGATATCCGAATAATGTAGAATTGCCTACCAACACATTTTAATAACTGTGTCTGTTTGTTTGTGGGTATGTGTGTGCTTGTGTTTGTGCCTGTATATGTGTGTTTGTATGCATTTGTGTGTGTGTGTGTGTGTGTGTGTGTGTGTGTGTGTGTGTGTGTGTGTGTGTGTGTGTGTGTGTGTGTGTGTGTGTGTGTGTGTGTGTGTGCATGTGTGCATGTGTGTGTGCGTGTGTGTGTGTGTGCTCCACAGGTCTGCAGCACCAGTCTGGAAGGCCAGGCGTTCTTCTCCAAAATGGACAAGCCGTTGTGCAAAAAACACGCCAACACTGTCAAGATCTAACCTGTGCGAGAGCAGCATTAGGATTCTGGCCAGGGGGTCGATACCACGTTTGGGTCACTGTTGAGGTTATTCTACAGTCCAGACACATTCTTATCAACTTACCATTATCTGGCTGGGTCACTTGTTTGGTCGTGGGTTCTGCTGTCTGGTAGTTTGTTGTTCATTCTAGCATTGTACCTGCATTTTGTAACTCATGCTCGAACTTGCTAATTTTTTGTCAGTAAAGTTGATTCCCCTGTGCAGTTTTTAATGGGCTTTTCATAGATGTGTAGCCTTTATTCAGGTCTATTTATTTTTGTTCTAAACAACATTTTTTGGGGTTTTCAGAGTTATCATTTTTTTGCACATCAAAGTTTACTCCATTGACAAGACCAATCAGTTGCTGATATTCTGTCGTGCCTTTGCAATGTGTTGCTGTTCTTAAGAAATGTCCATGGCATGCCTTGACAATCATGCGTCATGTATAGTCATGTTTAAATAGTTTTCATCTTTTTCTTAATTTATGTTATTACGTAGATCATTAAAATGTTCATGGGATAAATTGACATGCATATATCATTTTAACAATGGCCATTAATCTCCATGGCCATTGATAATACATTGTCTCTGTCATTCTCAATGTTATTTTACTATAAATGTCAGCCCTTTTAGTAGAGAAGAAGATGCAATATTGGGATTGACTGTTTTTAAAGATTTGTGCACAGAAAAATATACAGCATCTCAGAAAAGCGTTTTGCTGCATGCATGACGTCCAAAATGTCTGCCCCATGATTGTCCTTACTGTCTAGATTTTTTTTTTTTTATCTGAAGAACCTAAGTGGGTTTATGTCTTGCTCCTCTCCCTGTGCTTACATCAAATAAAAACAAATTTAAATTAATTGGTGTATCATTACAATAACACACCCATCTGAATGTATGCAACTCATTAGCTTATAGCAGACTTGTTAAGTCTGGTGTGTCTTGCATGGGGACCTGCCAATACAAGCATCGACTCAGCTCCAATGTAGTTAGGGTGTGAGGGTAATGCCACATAATAATCCGCACGTCACAAGATTGAGTCATGTGTGTGCCTCTCTAAGACATTTTTTGCGGATGGAATCCATAGAAAAGAAAACTACATAAACTAGTCACTCCTTTTATTACGCTGCGTGGGCAACAGACCAGCAGATCACCTTATACGCTTGAGAAAGCCTCTGGACTGTGATTCAGTAGTCGTTATCTCGGGAAATCCAAAACCCAACCAAACACCATCTCGGACGCGGAGCAGAACCTGTGCACTTCTCCAAGACGTCAGAGGTGGGAGCCCTCACGTCAGCCGGGAAGGGCATTGAACCACACGGCACAACATAAAGCAGCCCAGGTTCTGCGCTCTGAAAGTTCCCCTCTCGGCTCTTTCTACACTTTGGGAAAGTATTTTTAAAGAGCGCTGTACAGATGTAGTGATAGGCTACAACAACCGCAGCACCCAACAGCAGTGAACACAGACAGACATACAGCGTACGGATCGACTGAATTGTCCTTGACGCGAAAAGGTATGTTTGTTTTGATTTGGTTTCTTTATCGCACAGTGCGCTGCTGCAACACTGATCTTACCGTAGGCTGCATCGCAAAGCTTTCATCATTTTAATCTCTGAACAAACCAAAGGGTTTTGTCTTTTTGTGTATGCTTGTGATTAGAATTGGTTTGTTATTTGCATCGGATGAGGGTTATTGTAGGTTACCCCCCCACCCCCTGCGACGAGTTTGATGCTCAGCTGCTATCATACGGTATCAGCGGGACCCCGATAGAGGTGCTGAGAGGCTGCTACTGAGAGGCTGTGGATGCTCATCACTGATTAGCACCATTATCCTCAAGCTGTTGCCCTGTATCTTTGTTTAAGTTGTAGGCTGTTTGTAGAGAGTCACGTAGGCTTAGTAACATGAATGATGTTTTATTCCAATGCAAATTAATAATGGCGTTTAAATAGTTTCACATTAAGTTAAATGTAAGATACAATTTTCTGTCTTTTTGTGACTCTGGCAGATCATAGATTTTCTGTAGCCCTATTTCCATATCAGAATTGTTTGACTCTGAAATGACCAGTTTGACAACAAATAAATGGAAGAGTAATGAGTCATATGCATGATGAGCATATATAGCTTTGTCATGTCTACGTACATTTGTATGAGAAAACAAAGCCAAGGAAGAATTCAGCGTTAAAAACAAGACATACTCAAGTGCTTATCATGTGTGCAGATCTGTGACAAAACAATTACATTATTTTGGTGTATTTTTGTCTATTTTAGTCAAGTATTGACATACCAGTTTATATTATAGTGGCATGGAGGTCAGATGGGGAGAGAGTGTGTTTGGGTTGGAGAGAGAGAAAGAGATATGGAAGAAGGGAGGGAGGAGAATGAGATAGCAGAGGGAGAGAGAGAGAGAGAGAGAGAGAGAGAGAGAGAGAGAGAGAGAGAGAGAGAGAGAGAGAGAGAGAGAGAGAGAGACTTCTTTCACGAGGCTAACGTTTGTGTGGATGGCTTGTGAGTGTGGCTGGTCAGCCTGCTGTCTGCCTGCTCACCGTTTCTGGGGTGGCTTCACACACGGGAGCCGCGGGCGTTGGAACAATGTTAAGGCTGTGAGAGAGAGCGGGGGAGAGAGAGAGAGAGGGCGGGGGGAGAGAGAGAGAGGGCGGGGGAGAGAGAGAGAGAGCGGGCGGGGGAGAGAGAGAGGGCGGGGGAGAGAGAGAGAGAGAGAGCGGGCGGGGGAGAGAGAGAGAGGGCGGGGGAGAGAGAGATATTGCGATGCTATCTTATGAGAGAGAAGGCTGGCGTGTTTCTCTCTGCACAAACAACACCTGTGTGATTCTGACCTACAAAGGAATAACACAGTATTTGTTGTTGCTGTGGTTGTTGATGTTATATTACAACAGACATATTAAATTCACACACAGTGAATAATGCTTCATAACTTTGCTCCTTCTACTATGAATGACCTGGAGTGGGTTGAATGAATAATCGTTTGTGTCATTGTGAGTGATTTGGGAATAATACTGTAGTGTATGATTTGAATCTATTCCAAACCTTTTTCTTACGCTCAGGATTTGGCTCTTTGTGTAACGAAACCACACCAGAAGACTCTTGGAGGACATGAAATAGTGCCTCAGTTCAAACATTGGAAGTTGTTGTTTGAAGAGCACACACACGTACACACACACACTCACATGTGCACACACAGAAACACGCACACATACACACACATGCACACATACACATACACAGACACAGAAAGCCGCACACACACACACACACACACACACACACACACACACACACACACACACACACACACACACACACACACACACACACACACACACACACACACACACACACACACACAAAAACACACACATAAACACTAAACTTAGCAAGATGCAACCCCTCACCCGTGGTTTCCTTGATTTTTATAAAGACAGGAAGTCAGTTCAGCCAATCAGAGCAGAGATCTCAGATCCCTATTCATGAGCTCAATCGAGAACCACTGTAGAGAAGGGGAGAGACGAAAGGAGGACAGAGGAGGGTGAGTCCAACTCCTAATGCACAAGGCCTGTTGGGCACTTTGCAAAAAAAATGGATCCCTGGTTCTTTTATCAGCTGGAGAAGGAAAAGGAGGAGGAGGAGGAGGAAGAGGAAGAAGGGAAGGAAGAGGAGAAGGAAGGGGCGGAGGGGGGGGGGGACTTACAGCTCATCTTGTTCCACTTTACTGCTATCCTCTCCTTTCCTGAAGACCGCCTCTAGTCCATGATGATAATGTGCTCCTAATCTCTGGAGCCCCCCGGCTCTCGCAGCCCCCCGATCCCGTTTGACTCTCTGTCTGGTCCGAGGGGGTGAGGGAGGGTGAGGGTGGAGGGTGGAGGGGAAGTAGGCCAGCAGAAGGCAGGAATCGCTTCAAGCTGCAGCAGGATGGTGACGGGGTCTTCTGCCTGGGAGGTCATTGACCTCTGGGACAGAGAAAGTGGACATCCTGTTATTTGGTTGAGAGGAGATTGGGGGGAGGGGGGGACTAGCGCCTCACAGAGAAGGGGGTCGAGATGGTTTCAAATGTTCCTCAACATGACATGAGTAATTGCAAACGTGAACACATGGAGTCATCATTTTGTGATTGTGTTTAGTGGTAATGTGTGTATGGATGTTGTTGTATATTAACATGCAAAATTGTCTTTAACAGAAAACACAACAACAACAACAACAACAACAACAACAGCAGGCTTCGGTGGACCCGGGATCGATTCCAGAATGCGTCACATCTCTCATCTTCACCGCATATCTTTAGTTGGTGAGTCAACCACTCATGTATTGGCATTCATCCATGAAAGGTGTTTTCACTTTCTGGTGGGACTTTCATACCTACACTAGTAGTAGGGAAATATGTTCTGCTTTAAATTACCACCTACGAGGGTTAAAGTAAAACCAAAAGGTGTGTATGTGTGCGCGTGTGCATGTGCAGTTGTATGAATTTGGGTATGAGGGCAGTATTCTACACTATGTGAGTGATTGTATTTACCATACTCATAAACCATGAAGCTTATATTCGAAATTAAGCTAATAGTTTTTATTTAATGATTGTTTGTTTGGCAATGTATTTCGTCATTGGCCAGTTATATGAGTTCAGACCTTAGTCAACCATATACATCTGCCAATATCAATAAAACATTCAATCATTATTTGAATGTTTGTTCATCAAAACAATATTAATCATCCACTCATGAAGATCCTGCAAAAGGCTGCTATAAATTGAATATTTGCTGACGAAACAATACAGAGAAATATTATGTTCAACGTGAATCATACACTTTGCGTCTGCATTTCATCGCCTGCCGTCTCTATGTTGCAGCAGAAGTCACACGAGACACAAATGCTCGGCTGGCACATTCGAAAAAATGCCTATTCTTCATAATCAGAGCCGGACAGTAACGGAGTACATTTACTTGATTACAGTACTTGAGTACAATTTTGAGGGATCTGTACTTTACTCGAGTAAATTTGAGAGGCAAATATTGTACTCTTTACTCGGCTACATTTTTATCCATAACCGTGAGTACCCGTTACTTCTTCTAAAAAATAAAAGGAGAAAAGAAAAATCTCGGAAACCCTCAATTTGTTGTTTCCCTCTCAAACGTAATTGGATTGTGCAGGCGCCACTGATTAGGACAGCATCAGCCTATCAGCAATCACCTTCGCTTTCCGCCAAAGTCAACTCCATGGTCAGATTTAGATGAGAGACGATTGTTGATTTGATTGATGAAAAAACTGAGAAACTCACACATACATACAATTGTTAGCTGAATTTTCTTTTCTGATATTACATATTTTATGTAAGCTGAGCAATTGTTTTTATGTACTTGAGTATACTGTTATACTGTATACTATTGTGCTATTGCCTTGTCGGCAAGTGAGAAATCGTAACATAATTCACACATTCATACCAAGGCCACATATGCCCTTGCCAATTAAAAGAGGCTACTTTCCCATGCTAAGGAGGGACGCCTAGAGGCGTCCAGCTCATAAAGGAGGCCATTCATCATGTGTCAATTCTGGAGATACGAGCAGTCAAGATGTTCGAGAGACCCAGACGCTCAAGGCCACAAGAACAAGTGTAATTCCCGCACATAGCCACAAACAAAGTTGCAATGCCAACACATAGCCGCAAGGGACAGCATAAAGACACATACGGGTATCCAGGGGGGCGGGAGTTCAGCACCATGCTTAGCCAATCAGAGCACATAACTGAGTCCACGCCTGCCCAGTAGATAAGTCACAACACATAGCCCGGGGGGCCAGAACGCTCCAGGTAACGCATCCTTCTGATGCCCTACTAATGTATCTCCACGCGTGCTCATACAATTCCCCTCCTTTTGCTTCATAGAGACTAGTCAAAAACATTCCCAAATAAAGTGAGTTAAAGCGATCCTGACTCTGCAGACTTTTTTCCAAAAGAACACGGCAAAATGTTAAATAAAGCAACATGGTAAAAAGATGAAAATGACTTGATTTCAGTTTCAATTCGTTTTACATTCTCCAAGGTATTAACATTTTTCATAACTCCATGCAGGACATTTCTATACATAAATGTAAGCACTGTGGCAGTAGTAATGCAATATTTAGAAAATGTACTCTTGTACTCTTGATACTCAAGTACTTTTAAAAACAAGTACTTCAGTACTTTTACTTAAGTAGACATCTGGCCGTAGTACTTTTACTTGTACTTGAGTAAAATTTAGCAAGGGGTATCTGTACTTTTACTCAAGTAAGGAAGCTGTGTACTACTCTGTCCGCCTCTGTTCATAATTCACGCTTGTACACATGCATACGTATCAAAGTGCCATGTACCTCAGGGCCTGCGGCGGCCCACAGCTCCTGGTGGCTCGCGTAAAGTCAGGGTGTATACACTCTCCAGCCTCCATCAGTGGGACCACTGATGGCGGTGACCTGACACGCCGCCCTGATGCACACCATGTTTGGCGGCTGTTTTCCACACCGAGCCGGCGTTCGCCGTGCGGCGGTGGAATTAGCATTCCTGTGTCATTACGCCAATGAACTTGCCGCTGCAAGACACCTCATAAATAGCCGGAATACGCTGACTCTGCTCCGACATGGAGGCAAGGGGGGGTGGGGGGAGTGTGGGGGGGGGTGGGGGGAGTGTGGGGGGGGGTGGGGGGAGTGTGGGGGGGGGGTGGTAGAAAGCTGCAAATGTAATTTCCTAGCAAGGACATACAGCGTGTATGTCGTGGACACTTCTGCATCTTACAACAGGGCTTACAAAGGGGCTTACAAAACAAGGACAAAAAACGAGTCCCATTGATACCTCTTGCCGGTGTCAGTTTACATTGGCAAACTGTATAAAAGGGCCAGAAATAAATGTGGCATACCAAGGTGCACTTCTAGTCGGTATCCTTGTCGTTTTGCTTGTGATTGGACTGCGACCGGGTGGTTTCTCGCGTAAAGAGCAACACAATCGCTTCACAGTCTTCTCTTCACGTCTGGAGAACCCTCTCTTGACTGTTGACCTCAACCTTTGCCGGATTGTGGCGGATAAGATTCCTCTGGTCATGGGTTCCTCCGGGGCTGTTGGATGGCAGAAGGAACCATCCCAACCCCGCCGACCGTGGTGACACGTGTGCGTCTTCAGAGGGGCAGCGGGCCGCGCCGACCCATGCTAGTGACCCGCGCGGGGAGGAGGAGGAGGACCATCACTAAGTTGTAGTTTGCGTTGCGGGGGAAACACACACCCGTCAAGAATGTTAGGAATCTGTGTGTTAAAGTTCACACTGTAACTGCATCTACGGCCGGATCACGGCAAATCAAAGGCAGCTGTGTTGGAGTCTGGAAGAGAGAATGAAAGGGTTATATATATATTCCTACTCCATTTATACATGTCTCTCGGCCATATATATAGGCGAGAGACGCGTATAAATGGACTAGGCATGATTGAAATAATTTTGTAAATATACTCGATACATCGAAGAATTATAAATAGATATTGTATTTACTGTTCATTAAGCACATGCCATTTACGTGTGTGTGTGTGTGTGTGTGTGTGTGTGTGTGTGTGTGTGTGTGTGTGTGTGTGTGTGTGTGTGTGTGTGTGTGTGTGTGTGTGTGTGTGTGTGTGTGTGTGTGTGTGTGTGTGTGTGTGTGTGTGTGTGTCATCATGACTACGTCCTGTAACTCAGCGTTGTATTATAACAGGTCCACACTATGGTAGGATTTCCGGGACCACCCAGCCTTAGGGTACACCGCCACCTGTTTGGACCGAAAGCCTCACAATGTAACACTTTTTACTGTTTGTTTAGCATTACACGCAGCTGTTAAACCGTTGCTATTGCGCTGATAAAATGTTGGCTCAACACTCTGCACAAGGCACGCTTTTATTTTCACCAAGGCTGCCCCAATCTGTAGAACTCGCAGGCCTCGGAGATTCTTCATATTTCTGACGCTTTTATTTTGGGACCCGATCTCGGGCCAATAACGATTGAATCTGTATCACAAATGGTTTCGTTCCAAACGGTTTCGCCACGCTGCAAGCGTTTTGATTGAAACCCATTTTGAACAGTGAGTCCCGCTTCCAAAGGCCAAGAAGTACTGTTTCGGGAAGCCTTTGTTCTTGGCCTCCTCGCTCGGAGCCATTACTCTTCCTGGTGAATTCCCTCTCCTAGACTAACTGACGTTGACAGCTAAGCACTGACTCTGACTGTGAGTGAGTAGAGGATGGGGGGGGGGGGGGGGGGGAGTCGAATAACACATGAAATAAATTTATTTCTCATTGAAAATTATTCACTTTTTCTGGAGGCCCTGCCGTTTGCGATGACAGATTGGTCTCTTTCATATGTGTGCTCCCTCCCTCCCCCCTTCCCTTTGTCTGCTACATTGACAAGTGGGAGGACAGACCTTGAAGTTGGTAGGGGTGGTGGTGGGGTATACCTGGGAGTCTTCTTCTGCACGGGGGTGTCGCTGACCTCAGAGCTGTGCGGGTTGTGGCTGAAGCACTGGAGGGACAGGGTGAGGGTGTGGGTGAGGGTGTGGGTGAGGGTGTGGGTGAGGGTGTGGGTGAGGGTGTGGGTGAGGGTGTGGGTGAGGGTGTGGGTGAGGGTGTGGGTGAGGGTGTGGGTGAGGGTGTGGGTGAGGGGGCGGGTGAGGGTGTGGGTGAGGGTGAGGTGAGGGTGAGGGTGAGGGTTGAGGGGTGTGGGTGAGGGTGAGGGTGAGGGTGAGGGTGTGGGTGAGGGGGCGGTTTGGGTGAATGGATTTTGCATGGATCAGGTTGCATAGATCATATCAGGCCCCTTCAAATGACCCTCATCATCGCTACACCAATTCATTAATTATAGACCGCATGGCATCATGGCCATGCAATGAGGAGCATGCAGAGGTCCCGCTGGCTCTTATTTCATGTAAAGACCGGGGCGGAAGGTGTGTGCTCACGGAACGGACTGGAAGGACGGCCTGATTACTACAGGAAGCAGGAACTTATCAACATGCAAATGCAAAAAGATTGTGCCATTGCTTTACTTCCTATTCACCCCAGTCTCTCTCCCTTTTTGCTCCCCCTATTTCTCTCTCTCTGACTGTTTGACTGACTGACTGACTGATTGTTTGACTGACTGACTGACTGGCCGTCTGACTGACTGTCTGACTGACTGACTGACTGTTTGACTGACTGACTGACTGACTGTTTGACTGACTTACTGACTGGACCAGACCGTACCAGACCGGACCAGCGCGGTACTGGTCTACATTCTGACTCCCCACCCCACCCCCCCACCCCCCCCCCCCCCCCCCCCCCCCCCCCCTTCCGACTACTGACCGAGTTCTGGCCTCCCTGGTGGCTCCTGAGGGCCCAAGGTAGAGGAGAGGCTGGATCGCATTACATGGGGCTCGTGGTCTGAGAGGGCCGAGAGAGGTAGAGAGAGGCAGAGAGGGAAAGATGAAAGAGAGAGAGTGAGAGAGGGGATGTGGAGAGGAGTAGGCCAGTAGTAGTTAGTAGCGTCTGGATTGTTTTTGCAGGTGTTTTCAGGGGGAACAGACACACAGCTGTTAACTATCTCTACTACCGTTAGTACACACATGTGAGGCTACAGACAGGAAATATGCAAAACAAATTAGATACGCCAGAGAAAACACAGGCGGGGCGGGGGGGGGGGGGGGGGGGGGGGGGATTGTGGTGGGAGAAAAGAGAAAGGCCATGGAATGAGAAAAAAAGGCTTGACACAGGCTTAAAAAAAAAGCAGGTCATAAAGGCACCTGTAGAAAGGGAAAAAACACTTTCGGCCCTAAAAGATTGTATTTCTTGCATCAACAATACCAGTGCCTGGTTAGTGTCTAGATGTCCTTCCATCAGGAACGTGTGTGGGGTTTGCGCGGACCAATAGCAGCGAGGCAGCGTTATGAGTAGGAGGCCACACCTGAGACGCGGTGGGAGATTGGGTTCCTGGCCGCTCCAGTCAACCACATCTGTTCAGGAGGATGAAGGATGAAGGCGGATCTGGGAAATGAAACTTTGTTCGTGCTCACATACTGCCGCGCCGAATGTTTTGGGGTGTGTGCGTGTGTGTAACTCAACAGCTGCTTTCTCTCTCTGTCTCTCTCTGTCTCTCCCAGGGTCTCTCCCTATGCCTCTCTCACTCACTTTCTTTCTGTGTGTGGGGGTGTTTGTGTTTCTCTCTCTCTCTCTATCTTTACCTCTCTCTTCCTGTGTCTCTCTATGCCTCTCTCTCTCTCTCTCTCCCTCTCCCTCTCCCTCTCCCTCTCCCTCTCTCTCTCTCCCTCCAGCCACCTGTGTTCTGCGGGCTGCAGCACAGTAGTCCTCTTGTGCTTCCCGTCCCCAAAGATCGAGTTCAATTAATGAGCATCCCCCGACGTCCGCGGCAGGGCCCTGCAGGATAAGCCGCTCTTGTTCTCCTGTGGTTTTATTGAGTTCCTGCTTCCCCTCTGTGCCGAATAATACACTGGATTCCAGGGCTAAATATACACACACACACACACACACACACATACAGACATACGCAAACAAGGGTGGCTGTATCGCATGCCGCCTCACGCGGCCGTCGACACACACGCCCCGGACCCACTGGTGCGCCAACAGCACCGTCCCAGTGACCCCCAGTGACACACACACACACACACACACACACACACACACACACACACACACACACACACACACACACACACACACACACACACACACACACACACACACACACACACACACACACACACACGGCAGGTCTCCCCCCGGGCGAACACACCGCAGACTGGGTGCTGATGCTCCCCTGTGAGGACGGCTGTGTGTGGGCGACAGTAGCTCAGGGGCAGGAGGTGGAGCGGGTAGACTGGTAACCGGAAGGTCGCTAGTTCGATTCCCCGGCTCCGCCTATAGCTCAGCGTCCCTGAGGTGTCCCTGAGCCAGACGCCTCACCCTGTCTGCTCCCGAACGAGCTGGCTGTCGCCCTGCGTGGTTGACTCCGCCATCGCCGATGAGTGAATGAAGGGTTGTAAGACCCTTTGGGTAAAAGAGGCAGCAAAATCCCCTTAATGTAAACGTTGATTTGAGTTTTCTGAAAAAAGGGGGCCGCGGATGAGGTAGTGAGCGGGTCTGCTTCTGGAAGGGTCCGTGGAAGGGGGGGGGGGGACCAGGGCGTTGGAGTTGAGGTCGGGGGAGTGGGACTGAGTGAACTCGGATGCCAAATGAGTTGGACTCCCGGTGTTTTAAAAACATAGCACAGACTTCATTGCACATACCTGGACAGCTGAGCGCATGGAAATCCCCTGCTTAGCAACACACACACACACACGCACACACACACGCACACACACACACACACACACACACACACACACACACACACACACACACACACACACACACACACACACACACACACACACACATCAACCAAACAACGCCAAAGAAGAAAAGCTGAGTGGGTTTAAGGAGAAACTAATAAGAATAAGCTCAACTCAATACCGCAGAAAATTCTTCAGCTGGGAAGGACCTCAGGCATCGCGGCCCGGCAGTACCCTGGCCATGCGTCACCCAGTCTGGGTAGAGCAGGGCGGGCTCCCCCCTCCTGGTCAGGTGGGGTGGAGGGTGAGTGCAGAAGGTTCCAGTGTGTTTATCTGGTTCGTCGTCGGCTGAAGCCAAGGCTAACTATGTTTTTTTAAGTAAATGATGAATCTAAACTATGATTCTGTTATATTTCTATTATCTATTGACCGTTGTTTGTGCCGTGTGTGGGACAGTAGGGTGGGATTCTTCTGAGGTGTAGTCTTGTGGTTTTGACTGACTGTTCCGAACCAGGGCTTGGAGGCGTCGGCTGATAGCACACTGCCCTGCAGGCAAGGCTGCTGCAGCAGACAATAATTGGCCTGAACCATGGAAGACAAACAAGGGGGGGTGCGGCAAGCGGACCCTAAAATTGAGATCCTTGACTAGGAGGGGCCCCCTTGGAAAATGAGAGATAGAGCTATGGAGTGGGGAGAATCTTCTCTCTGTTTCGGAGATCTAAAGTTGTCTGTGTCAACAAGTCTGCAACAACACTGTGTGTGTGTGTGTGTGTGTGTGTGTGTGTGTGTGTGTGTGTGTGTGTGTGTGTGTGTGTGTGTGTGTGTGTGTGTGTGTGTGTGTGTGTGTGTGTGTGTGTGTGTGTGTCTCTGTCTGTCTGTCTGTCTGTCTGTCTGTCTGTCTGTCTGTCTGTCTGTCTGTCTGTCTGTCTGTCTGTCTGTCTGTCTGTCTGTCTGTCTGTCTGTCTGTCTGTCTGTCTGTCTGTCTGTCTGTCTGTGAGAGAGGGAGGGGGAGAGAGACACAGACATAGAGAGAGGGAGAGAGAGAGAAAGAGCGAGAGAGTGCTTTTGATAAAATATATGAAAAGGGAAAGGAAAACAAAAGCACAGTTGTCACCACAACAATAAAACCTTCCCAGTTTCATCCGACCACCCTCCCCTCCCTCCTCCTCCTCCTCCTCCTCCTCCCCCTCCTCCTCCTCCTCCTCCTCCTCCTCCTCCTTTACAAAAACAACATGAGAGTTATAAATCAGAGAACTTGCGGCGGGATGATCCAAAGAGACACCCATCCGTGGTTCCCCCCTCCCCTCTCCGCCGCCCGCGGCCTTCATGTGGAGTGATGTACAGTAGTCGTAACCCGAGTGGCCCGTGGACCTGACTCCAACCCCCCTCACCCCCCACCCCCGGGAGTCACCATCAGGGGTCACGCACGCTGGGGCCCTCAGGATGAAGTCCCCACCCTCTACCATCCACACAGAGACACACACACACACACACACACACACACACACACACACACACACACACACACACACACACACACACACACACACACACACACACACACACACACACACACACACACACACACACACACACACACTCTGACACGAGACCAGAGGGATGGATATCTGTAGTGCAACCAATCGCTCCACTGGCCCGTCCCGTCTGGTCTGTTTGTGTTAGGCAAAGGGTGATGGGACAGCTGTCTCACATGTCTTTCCTGTGACAGGCACACACACACACACACACACACACAGACACATTTACACACGCACGCACACACATGTGCATGAGTGGGGGTGTGTGTCTCGATAGATCTCCCCATGTCATGTGGGTTTGTTTTACTGAGAGTGGTGTGTGTGTGTGTGTCTGTGTGCGTGTCTGTTGCTCCACCAACCCCAACTTTGATCTTTTGGGGGTCTGGGGTTTTGGTGTACCGGGCTTGGGGAGCCGTGCCACGCACTGTGCAGCGATGAGGCCACTATACATCTGATACACTTGATAATCAGGGTCGTTTGTCCTTGCCCTCTGGGCGGCTAGGGTTAGGTTGGTGTCATGACTATGTGGCCTGTGAGGCCCTTTGAGACTGTAACTCTGGTTAAAGACGGGGTTGGACATTTATTTTGGAAGCCTTTTTTAGTCAATAGTTCTCTTTAAATGCCGATCAATAAACTATCAATGGATGAAATGCTCTGAAATTGTTATTCAACTATCTATGGCTGTCGCAGAATTGTAATAAGCCGGTCCAATCACTTAATAAGTGACTTACAGTTACTTCCAATAAATGTCATTATTGATCAGGGCGTCCAAACATGTGGCGGCAGACATTGGCAATCAAACTCTGAACCTTTTGGCCGGGTGTCAAAATACAAAATGCATCACACGGTGTCCGCACCTTCACTGAACAGACTAAACAGCGTGCATAACAACTCTGTCGTGTATGACCTCTACACTCGACTGTGAAAACGTTCCCATCCTAATGACCGGCGGGGTAATTAGCCGCCCTGGCCTGACCGGAGGGGGGGGGGGGGGGTCTCTCAATGACAGCACCACTGCTATTGTTTACATTCCTCCCGCTCAAGGCCTCCCAGATAAGAGTTTCTGTAATCATCCGAGAGTCATAACCGCTGATTGGCCTCCGGTGAAATATTATAAACTATAACACACACACACACACACACACACACACACACACACACACACACACACGTGCTGTTCCTGGCCCGCTTTCGTCTTCGCAACAGAAATCAGGAACTCCGTTTTTGTTTTTTTTCATTATTTTCTTTCTTTTTCAAGCATTGTATTATTACTCCTGGTCCAATATCCACTTTCACCCTGCGAAGGAAATAGGAAATGGCTATTCATCACATCATCTAGGGATTAGGGTGAGGAATTTGGCCAATTGAAATCCAGATGGGATGAGATATTTGAAGCTGGCTGGATGGCCTGCTGTCTGGCTGGCTGTCTGGCTGGCTGGCTGGCTGTCCCGGTCGCTGCGGGGGGAAACGGGAGCTAAGCTTGAGGTAAGTGTGAAGTGATGGGAATCGGCTGGAGTGTGTAGTAGTCTCCCACCGTGGCCTGGAGGTGTGGCCCCTGGGGCAAATACAAACACACATACAGACTACACACACATGCAAATACAGACACACACACTATGATAGAGATACCAACACACAGATAATAATAATAATGATAATAAATGAAATTTATATTCCGCTTAATATGGTACTCTAAGACGCTTTACATATTGCCCTATCAAAACTATGTAAGACAGACTAGGAAGAAAAGAAAAACAGAGGTTAAACATGAAGAATAAGGTGGGAGTTAGGTGGGGAAGGCTAGTATAAAAAGGTATGTCATACTGTGTGCGTGTGCGTGTGTGCGCGCGCACGCACACGCACACACGCACACGCACACAGTACGACACACAGTACGACACACACTTATTACTTATTACCTATTAACAAAGGCTTATTACAAGGACCTTAATATAAAGCGTCACTGTAATCTAATGTTAAGTACACAACAAGATCTACAACGTCTAGATACCTTCTAGCTCTGACTTATATTGTCCAGCCCAGAGCTCGGTTCAGCCAGACCTTCGGCTCGTCCGTTGTTTAGAATATGGCTTCTTGTGGTTTGGAGACCAACGTTGGTATGATGAGAGACTCTGTCCACTTTCTTAGAACAGCCGCCAGTAATACTTTGTCGGAGGAGCACAGTGTAGATTTGTTCTCCAATAAAGCCTTTTTTATTTTGTGTTGTTTAGCAGTGAGACAACACAGATGCAAAAGGGTTTGGATAGTCAACATCTCTCAGATGCATGAGCCGGGCTTCCAGTTTCCATGTCAGCAAGATTCAGATGCCTTGCTTGAAGGGCCTACAGTCCAAGGAACAGGGATCTAAACAAACTGGCCTGCAGCTGCTTGCTCTCCAGTTGCTTGCTCTGTCTCTTGGATATGGAAGTGAAGCAAACAGAATCACTTAGTGACTTCATTAAAGTGCCATTTGACCTTTATACATTACAATGCATCAACTCTCAGGTGGGAGTGTCCACCCAGATGTATGATAGATTGATCAGCTCACCGGCCTTCCAAGTCATAGGCTGATCTCTTGATCATACTTCTGTATGGACACACAAATTGGGGCCCTTTTAAGATGTTGTAAGTACGTGAGAAAAGGCAGAAAGTCAGCCATATGGACAACATGGTCAGAACGCATCATGTGTGGAATAACAAGGCAGTGTGCTCCTTTACACAAATATAAGTCAAAGTCCAGTCAGCGACCTTTCACCCCTGTCCCGTCTTTATCGGCCTCATTAACTCTCTCCTAAACCACCCGGGGCCCCTGAGAACGGCCCTTGACAAGAGGCTGGAGTACGTCCCCTCGCTGTAGGCCTACTGTAGGCCCACCATGGTGACAGCAGTCCAGCTGTAGTAGGCCCACTGTACGCCCACTGTGCGGACCCCACACCAGCTATAGGCCCACTGTAGGCCCACTGAGCTGACCCCAGACCAGCTGTAGGCCCACTGAGCTGACCCCAGACCAGCTGTAGGCCCACTGAGCTGACCCCAGACCAGCTGCCTCCACTGTTTCATGCTACTTTCATACTTTCATACTATGATACTTACTCGTCCATGTTTCTGTTTTGTTTTTACTGGTGTCTTCCTCAGACCCACACTATGCACACACACACGCACACGCACTCACACAGAATCAAACACACACACACACACACACACACACACACACACACACACACACACACACACACACACACACACACACACACACACACACACACACACACACACACACACACACATTATGGACACATACTCACACAAACATATCTAATCAAAAACACACGCACACACACTCACACAACCACACACACATTCTGCCAGCCCCCCGGGGCTGCTCCACAGTGGGTAACTGGCCCGGTCATCTGATGACAGATCTGGCAGATCTGTGTGTGTTTCTTGGGTCTTCTTCTGGCTCCCAGTGGAGAAGCTGCTCAGCAAACACCGTCGTCTCCACGGAGCAACGGCTGACTGCTCAGCGTGTGACAATATCACACGCGTGTGACAATATCATCCTCGTCTGGCGGAGAAGAGGATGATATTGGGATAAAAAAAACAATCTCTTTCTTTCTTATCTGTGTTAATACCGCAGCATTGTTAAATACTTACATCTGATCGGTCAATAATGATGCATTATCTTTCAATAACTCAGAGGGACACCCAGGGCCGGCGCTCGGCATAGGCGACCAAGGCGATCGCCTAGGGCGATCAAATATACGAAAATAAGCGAAATGAAACCAATCATGCTCCCAAATGGAACGGAGAAGGGAGGGCAATTTAATGTCGAATCGCCTAGGGCACCGTAACGGTCAGCGCCGGCCCTGGGGACACCTCTGCCTTTTTAACGGTTCCAAATCAATGCGCTATGAATCGATCATTAAAACAACGACCAGATGTGTCCTTTAAAACAATGTGCTCAAAGCACCGCGTTTCAGCCGATTAGGCCGATAAAATAAGACATGATGGTGTGATGTGAATACCTGATGAGCATAACTGAGGATGGGTGAATGGAATATGGATCTCCATACAACTTGTGGTGATACACACACAGACACAAACACGAACACACACACACACAGGCGCGGGCACATGCACACGCACACGCACGCACAAACACAGTAATACCGAGCAGCAGGTGCAGACTGGGTCTATAATAGTTATAGATTTGGGGGGGTTGGAGGGTCCCAGACAGAGACGAAGGCAGATTGACATTTCTGACAGCCAGGAAGGAGAAGGGGGGGCGGGCCCTGTCACCCGGCTTCCTGGGGAAAAACGGGCTTGAGACACACTGGTAAATGTGTGAATAGAAGGGATTTGTCTCTAATCCCTGACTGATGCCTTCTAGACACAACTTGTCTGGTTACCACGCACACTACGACACACACTGTCCCAGTCACATGCCCTGCCCCCCCATAGCTCATCACGACGGTAACACTCAAGATATAATAAGGGTGCATTCATTGAACATTAATAAACATTAGTTAATGCACTAATAAGCAATTAACATTAACCATTGAACTAATGGCCAAGGGCTTTTTAGTCTGTGGTTTGTAATGGAAATTGCCATAAGGCGTGATTTTCTCAAGTTGTTATCTGCCGAATCGTCACCGATACGCCATACGATGCTGACAACGCGTCTACCGATTTGAGAAAGAAAAAAGCCTGGAATCGTGTATCAAAGATATGTACACCGCAACAACAAAAGGCAACGAAAAAGTGTCCCAAAATACGACACGTTTTACAGCGGTGGAACAACATGGCCGTTCTTGCTGACTCACAGGGCTTGTGGGCGAGCAGGGTGAGAAAGGCTCCCGTTTAAATGTAAAGTGAGACGCTAAATATCATTTGGAAAATGTACTAATGTAATACAGCTACCACCAGGAAGCTTTTAGCTCTCTCACTCCCTCTCTCCTTCCATTTATGTTTTCTCTGTGTGTGCGCTGCTCGTGCACGCATGTGTATTCCTGCCTGTGTGTATGTGAAAAGAATGTGTGTTGTGCGCTTTTCTCGTGTTGTATTGTTTGTTTGTGTGTGTGTGTGTGTGTGTGTGTGTGTGTGTGTGTGTGTGTGTGTGTGTGTGTGTGTGTGTGTGTGTGTGTGTGTGTGTGTGTGTGTGAATGTGCATGTCTGAGCCGGATAAAGTGTTTTAAAAGGGAGCATGACTGTGTGTGTGTGTGTGTGTGTGTGTGTGTGTGTGTGTGTGTGTTAGAGATGCAGTATTGTAGGTGTGTAATGTGAGTGCGTGTGTGTGCGTGCTGTCCGATTGTAGGGGTGTAATTGTGTGTGTGTGTGTGTGTGTGTGTGCACTCCCGCCCGAAAGTTGCCATGTGTGAATATTCTTGCCACAGCTACTCTCTGTGTGTGCCAGCGTTCTGTCAGTTTAATGTAACACCAGAATGGACTGAAACCTTCCACTCACCATGGGAGAGAGAGAGAGAGAGAGAGAGAGAGAGAGAGAGAGAGAGAGAGAGAGAGAGAGAGAGAGAGAGAGAGAGAGAGAGAGAGAGAGAGAGAGAGAGAGAGAGAGAGAGAGAGAGAGAGAGACTGTTGCTCAGGTGTGCTGTCAAAAGCAACTGTCACCACTCCATTCAGCACGTGTTGTGAATTGGCGGCCATTTTGCCCGCCCACCTGTCAGGTAGCGTTTGTATCCCGAGGAAAAGGAAATTGTTTAACCGTCTCCAGCGGTGGTTTTACACGAGAAAAAACAGAAGCCCTGCTGTTATTATAATTCAAGAAGTTGTTATGAAATATTACTCATGGCTCAGAGGCAAGGACTTTACGAAGGTGTATCATTCTGACGAAACACATCGTAAACCACGCAGGCAGTGGAGAAGAAGTAGCGAGGAGAGATGATAGATTAGTTTCTAGTGGATTAGCGTCCTGTGCAACTGGCCCAACGATGTGTTTCTGTTTCTATGTGTGCATGGGGGAGGGGAGGGTATCTGTCTGTGTGTACAATTGTGTGCGTGTGAAACAAAAAGAGAGTGAGTGTCAAAGAATGACAGAGAGGGAGAGAGAGAGAGGGAGAGGGAGCGAGAGAGAGGACAATGGCAGAAGTGTGACTGGCCGAGTGTCCGGCCAGACCGTGCGGTTTGCATTCTAGCTTTGTTCCATGAGATCACAGTTGTGGCTGATGCACGAGAGACTGGCAACAGCTGTTTCTCTCTCTATCTCTCTCTCTTGCCTTCTCTCTCTCTCTCTCTTGCTTTCTCTCTCTCGCTCTCGCTCTCACTCTCTCTCTCTCTTGCTTTCTGTCTCTCTCTTTCTCTCTCGCTCTCGCTCTCGCTCGCTCCCTCCACTCTCAAGTTACAAGCCCTGGCTCTGTCCTCCTCGGTACGTTGGGGGTGGCACACACACATACACACACACAAACACACGCAGCAGGACATGTTGTGTGCCGTCTTGATGCCAGGGGGGCAAGGGTATTGGGAGCGCTCCTCAGAGCAGTAATAGCAGGACCGCTAGTAGGATCGCCATCATTTGGACTATAGGCATTAGAGTTAGCATTGACTTTTCCTTTTTTTTTTTTGCTGTTTGTGAGTTTCGTGCTTGTATATAGGTTGATATGCTGTTTGACGTTGAGACATGTAGCCATGACATAGTCAGACAGAGAGATATAGGTGGATGAGGTAGGTAAAGAGATAGATTCATGGATATAGATGGATAGATAGATAGATAGATAGATAGATAGATAGATAGATAGATAGATAGATAGATAGATAGATACAAACATATAGATGGAAGGATGGATAGATAGAATGATGGATAAAGATAGATACAAATATACTGTTCGATAGATAGATAGATGCAAAAAAAACACCCCCCAATTCAGAAGGACAACAACACTTAACTATTTCCAGAAACCCAACACGTCCCATGCTCTCAGTGGTTTGAATAGTGTGTTTTGGCTCCAGGCATGCAGAAATCTGCTGCTACTTGGTCTGGATTATTGAAAAAGTAAACGGCTTATTAAAGTGTGCATAATGGGCTGGATCATCCCCATGGACTCGGGGGCTCAAATTGATATTTTGACTCTTTCCGAAGGGGTCTACGCAGCTCAGATGAAGTACAATATAAAGACTTGCACAGGCCTGTAGGACGTATGGAGAATGACGGCACAGCACTTATAGACATATTTAATCCCTTGAGGAAATGGGAAAGTTTATGTTCCTGGCAGCGTTGGGTTTGAGTTCAGAGCTGCGAAACAGATCCATTTTAATTCGAGGTCCTGGTTGACGGGGGTGAAGTCACTGGATAATTACGATGGGAAACGTATAGCCTGGCTGAAGGGCGTCAGTCCCGCTGCAACACATTGTAGTCAAATCAACCTTGAAAGGCTGTCTTGCAAACAAACCAACAATTGTTTTGGTTCCCTTCCATTTAAAAAGTTTACATCCAAACAAAATTGCAACCGTTGTTGCTGTGAGTTATGTGCGACAAACGTCTTTAAATCGGATAATCGATTGTACCGACGAAAGTGGGATTATATTGTTTCTCACTTGGAGTCGAGTTTGTCCTAAAACAACCTTGCACAGAACGCTTCATTAATCGTCCTGACATTTCCTCACATGTATCTTGGGTCATCTGTTATTGCTAAATAGCGTGCGTGGAGTTCCTTGTGATAGCAAAACAACGTGCTAATATCGACCACATGTTGTGAGGCTGCATTGGCCGCGTGAGGTCCTGTGATCCACACGAGCCACAGAGGAAACGTTCTTTTACTGCCGTTGCCTCTTGTCGCAGTACAACAATGACTCTCATTTTATCTTTTGTGAAGGCCAAGACAGACAAGGACCATGTTCAGAAACACATCTGTGTGCAAGATGAAGTAGCATAATTGTAGCTCTGTAATCGTAGGGCTTTGTCATCTGCGAGCCACAAATTGCCTTCGTAAATTGCCGTTGACTATTGAGCGCGATATGCTTTTGTTGTTAAAATGATGTAGGATTATAATATTCATGTTCTTATGTGTGTGTGTCTATGGATGTAGCTAAATGGCTTGACTGCTTGTGGCAAACAACGGAACGTGTTTGAATTGGGAGCTGCCTTATAAAAACATGCTTCCCATTACTTGGGAACCAACCACATTGTCATAGTGATTAAGACTGTGAATAGATTAAGAAAGTGATTGGTGCGGCTCGGTGGCTTGTGAGGAGTTGTGTGTGTGTGTGTGTGTGTGTGTGTGTGTGTGTGTGTTGCATCTAGCGGTGAGGTGGCGACTGCAACCAACTAAACTCCTGCCCTGCCCACCGCTCCCTCTCCAATGACTACCGAGGCCTGTACTGTACTGTACTGTACTGTACTGTACTGTACTGTACTGTACTGTAAGTAGGTACTTCCACAATCATGTCATCGTCTATGACAGCATTGAGTAGCCAAATGTCAAAGGATGAGGTTCCTTGATCGATTTATGAATTGTATGTGGTCTGTTAATGTAAAACTATAGGTCATCACTTACAAGTAAGATAACAAGGCACGTGAACCCGAAAACACAACAATTCTTATTTTCATTATTTTCATTATTTTCCTCATTATATACATCAGATTTTTATATTCAATTCTGTTCCATTAGATGCCATTCAATTCTACACACTATACCTTTAAAAGTTCTTTATAAACAAATATATGTTGTCCCAGCCTGATATAGGCTGTTCAGCCTTTTCTCTTTTTTTAAGTGTTTTTTAACAGAATCACTAAGTGTGCATTCGAATTACAACTCAAAACATTCCCTCATCTTATTGATGAGGGAATGTTCAAGTAATCGGCCAATATCTACTGTGAGTGTAAGGAATAATTATTCTACCTACACATTTAGGACAAGAAATAAAGACCACACTAATATTTATATATATTAACCACAATAATTATAGCATTAATCATAATGCCATTTGTGAAAGTTATTATATCAATTCAAACACAACAGAAGAGAAGGTATCATTTTCCTAAACCCAATACTCCATAGAGAATTACTTTGTTGACATTTCTTACATCCATTCGGAGCACCGAGGTTGACTTCCTTGCCAATAGAAACGCTCTCATTTCATTGGTCGGATTCCAAGTCGTACCTGCAAACACTCATCAGGATGTTCTATCTGTTAAAAGCATTTTTGAAAAAAGAAAAAACATGTAATGCATCCATCATCAACCGTCAAAAAACCCACATCTTTGGCAAAAATGTTTTAGTTTTTTTTATGTTATGTCCAAAAAAAGAAATTATTACCACCAGAAAATATTATCGGATCATATTTTCTGCTAAAGAGCACGGAATCCATACACTTATCTGTTCCCTGGGATGAGTTGGGGGGGGGGGGGGTGTATTGAAACACTCTGTGGTGAGCGTGTGTGTGTGTGTGTGTGTGTGTGTGTGTGTGTGTGTGTGTGTGTGTGTGTGTGTGTGTGTGTGTGTGTGTGTGTGTGTGTGTGTGTGTGTGTGTGTGTGTGTGTGTGTGTGTGTGTGTGCGATTGTGTGGTTGTGTGTGTGTGAGAATGAGTGTGTGTGTGCGTGTGTGCGAGCGATTGTATGTGTGTGGGGATGACAGGTTATAACGGGTGGGATGGGAGCACGGGGGGGGGACGGGGGGGGGGGGGGGTCTGTGTTCCTGCCTGTCAGCAGTGTGTGTGGGGGGGGCCGCGTGCCCACACTGATGCACTCTTACAGTAAGTGAAGGACTGATGTTTCAGGGAGATGGATAGCGTTTCCCAGTATTTATCGACTTGCTGGCGGTGCAGCGCCCGGGCTGTTTCACACACTCACACACTCACACACGCGCACACTTCTCCTCCCGCATTCAGATACATTAGCAGCGGAGGGAGAGAGAGATGGGGAGAGAGGGTGAGGGGAGAGAGCGAGAGAGAGAGAGAGAGGGGAAGGGATGGAGAGGGGAGAGAGAGAGAGAGAGAGAGAGAGAGAGAGAGAGAGGGAGCGTGGGATAGAGATGATGAGAGGAGAGAGAGGGACAGAGGAGAGAGAGAGAGAGAAAGAGAGAGAGAGAGAGGGGGGAAGGGATGGAGAGGGAGAGAGAGAGAGGGAGCGTTGGATAGAGATGAAGAGAGGAGAGAGAGGGACAGAGGAGAGAGAGAGAGAAGGGATGGAGAGGGAGAGAGAGAGAGAGAGAGAGGGAGCGTGGGATAGAGATGAAGAGAGGACAGAGAGGGACAGAGGAGAGAGAGAGAGAGAGAGGAAGGGATGGAGAGGGAGAGAGAGAGGGAGCGTGAGATAGAGATGAAGAGAGGAGTGAGAGGGACAGAGGAGAGAGAGACAGTGGGAGAAAGAGGGCGGTGGAGAAGTGAGACAGAGAGGAAGAGAGAGGGACAGAAGTGGATGAATAGGAAGACAAATGGACATACATTGTCTTTTCAGGAGCGAGAGACATGAGAGAGAGAGACGAGAGACAGAGGCCGGGGGGGGGAAGGAGAAAGAGGGGTTGTGGCGGAAGCGAGTAAAGAGGAAAAGTGAAGACGCTGGGCTGGGTTAGCGCGGGACACGCTAGTAGCATTGATTTCATTCTTGTTTTTTCGCCGAAACGCTTCCTGTGTTTTCATCGCGCTATCATTGGGAGAGAGCAAACAACAACGTCAGGAGGGAGCGACGGCAGATGGATTATATCAAACGCACCCCCCCAGGGAAGCCAAATTAACATGCATTAGTGCCCCGCTGGGTGTACCCCGCCCACTAATAGGCCCCTTCTACGTGATAGGAAAGGGGAGGAAGTTATGGATTTTTTGTAAGACAATTTGGGAGCATTTTAGACCATGTAGATTAATTCACTATTAATGAGCAGTTACTTAATGCAGTAATAAGCGTTAAGCCGGAATTCACTGTTAATTAGAAGTTAACTAATGGTCTATAATTAATAAAAAATAGTTATTAATGAAGTAATTAATATTGTATAAATTATTACTGTAGTAAACATGAACACCGTTACCTTAGTCAGCATTAACACCATTAGTTAATGATTTCTTAACCATTCCATAACTGTTAATTAACTGTTAATTGTTAGTTATTGCTATTTACGGTTAGGATTATTGATGTTTAATTAATGTACCTTTCTTATTAAATGATATCAATAATGTACACAATATATTTATATGTTAATATATATGCATATATATTTGGCTTATTATGTTCGGGTCCTATGTGGCTACAAAAATAACAATACAACACACAGCACAGCCTCCCATACAGGTGTGTGTGTGTGCGTGTGTGTGCATGGTGAGTGTGCAGGCCTCTGTATGTGTGTATAGAAAGGAGGGCATGTTACTTGTGGAGAATATAGGATTACCCAACCAGCGTGACAGGAACAGGAAGGAACTATTCTAGGACTCGGGTCTCCAAGTGAAACTCCTTTTTACTTGTAGTTTCCACACCGTTGCACTTGAGTTATATCCAAAGTGCTCTGTAATTACAGGCAGATGTGAGGGACTACAGAACACTCTTTTGTTCATCTCCTGTGGCACACTACTCTACTCACACAGCTCCCCCCCGTCATAACAAAGTACAAAAATAATCATATTATCGGTGCTCGTGTGTTATAAGGTCAGGAGTATACACATTTTTCAATACAATCGTTTTTTTTTTTTCGCCGTTGTTTTCAATCCTGCTCACTTGGTTGGATTGCTAAGAGCTACTTTGTTGATTTTGATTCCCGTCTGGTGATTTGACATTGATTTGACAGAGATATTTGCTCTCTGATAAAATATATGTGTACACACGTACATTTCCATCAAGTCTTCAAGTGTTACCGTAGATACAGTAAGGCTGAGTGGTTTCCCATGTGACCGCTTCCCTGTTCTGAACAAAGCCAACACTCTGCTGTGTGTTGCATTTTTATAGAGAGAGATACAGAGATGCTACAGCGATGATATATGCTAGTTTGTCCCACTCCAATGTGACAAACTCCTGGGCGCTTCTTGGTGGGTTCGGCTCTGTGTCGTGTACTAATTACAAATTTCCTGGACGACTTTGGCTCTGCCATCCACGCACGCAAGCACGCACGCACGAACGCACACACACACACACACACACACACACACACACACACACACACACACACACACACACACACACACACACACACACACACACACACACACACACACACACACACACACACACACACACACACACACACACACCCCATGCCAAGACTGCTAGGGCCTCTGGGCTTCTTCCTCTGCGCTCCTTCGCTGAACCAGATGGTGAGCGTGCTCAGACTGCACTGTACGGCCACCAGAAGACACCGCTCACCTGCTTCTCCTCCCAGAACCCCTGGGAGTCCCAACCTGACCCGGGGGAGGCGCTCCTGGGAGAACAGTGTGCGTCACATGCTGTGCGATTGGACTTTGAATAAGAGACTGATTGCGCTTGGGGGCGCTTGGTTCCATTTCATTCGCACGATCTGGGAATAAATCCCAAAAGATTCGAAACAGTGGATTCGATCAATTAAGGGGAATGGTTCAGTTTTATCCCATCGTGGCTTCGAACCTCCAACATAATAACGTCCTTTGCTTAAGTGAGTGTGAGTAAAGGGTTCTGGGAAACATGCCGTTGGTTAAAGTGAGGAAACGGATGCGGCACAGGGGTGAAGGATGTTGAAGATACAATCGCTGGTACCTAGTGGGACCTCTAGGGCCTTGGCACAGGACGTGTTCTGCTCCTTCAAAGAGGGAGACTGGGAAGAGGATAAGACGGTACCTGTTGGACTGGGTTCAGAGGTCAATGTGATGTGAGGAAGTCTTAGAAGATCTGGGAAGATCTAGGCCGTCACCTGCATGTTTCTGCGTTGTGTGTGTGTTTGTGTGTGTGTGTGTGTGTGTGCGAGCAAGACTGTGAGTGCACATGCATGTCTGTATGTGCGTGGGTTTGCTTATTGCATCGTGCCATTGTCTGTGTGTGTGTGTGTGCGGTGTGTGTGTCTGTGTGTGTGTGTGTGTTCGTGTGTGTTCTGCACTTTGGCGTTTGACCTTCGCTGTGTTATAATTGAAGGAAACCCCAGTTTATCCCCAGCGCGCTGTTTGAGCCGTGATGACTGAAGAGAGCACAGCTGAGAGGCCACTTGTGGCGATGTTTGGGTTAGCCTGAGGAGGCCAGCATGGAACACCTGTGGGACACACACTGACCACCCCCCGGACCCCCGCAGCAGATCTGTGTTCAGAGGTCACCACTCACCGAAGGTCACACACATTCCATGTCCTTCTTTAATCCCCAATTACGCTAAGCATTGTGTGTGTGTGTGTGTGTGTGTGTGTGTGTGTGTGTGTGTGTGTGTGTGTGTGTGTGTGTGTGTGTGTGTATGTGTATGTGTGGGTGTGGGTGTGGGTGTGTGTGTGAGTGTGTTTGCGTGTCCTTTTAATAATCCATTCACTCTTCAGAATGCAAATGGGTGCTATAAGGCAGTGTCGGTATCAAATGTTTTTGTTTTTTTCAATAATTTCTTTACAAATTCTAAAGCCTGAATGAAGTAAAGCATGTGTTATGCATTACAATGTTAAACACTCTGTTATCTTGCAAGAGTGGAGTCATTCCAGGCAGAGAACACTGGGTTGGAGTTGAAGATGGAGCTCAGGACTTTGTCGTGTTGGACTACAGAAGGCGTTGCTTGGCTTCATTGAAGGTTGACATTCTATTGAAAATCGAATTACAATCACATCATTTCCCTTTGTCATTAGACTTTCAGAGCGAGACATCTGCTTGAGCGAGACTTGGTTTTACACTTTAAAAAACAAACTGGATCGAGAGAAAGGTACAGACAAAAAGTTGGATTCCTCTATAACGAATCTATCCATTATTTTGTCAGAAAATTCAGTCAAAGTCATGGAGGTCATAAAGAAGCACCTTTAGAGGACGTACATTGGAGTTTGCCCTTAAGGGTTGCATTGCCGTTTTTTAATGGCTGAAGCGTTCTCGCTCAAGGACCAACCAAAATTGTTGCCTGAGTCAGTCAGTCTGACACAAAACTATGGGTAGGTAGAAAAAAAGGTAGAAACATCCAGAAGTTATCCTCTAAGGCACTGAAACTTTTGGGGAGTGCCATTGCTTGAGCGGTGCTCCACGTCGTGCACACAAAAGAGCTTTCAGCACCACAACCAAGACAGACAGACATACAGACAGACAGAGATAAAGACAGCCAGACAGACAGACAGACAGACAGACAGAGATAAAGACAGACAGACAGACATACAGACAGACAGAGATAAAGACAGCCAGACAGACAGACAGAGATAAAGACGGACAGACAGACAGACAGACAGACAGAGATAAAGACGGACAGACAGACAGACAGACAGACAGACAGACAGACAGACAGACAGAGATAAAGACGGCCAGACGGCCAGACGGCCAGACAGACGGACGGACAGACGGACGGACGGACGGACGGACGGACGGACGGACGGACAGAGATAAAGACGGACAGACAGAGATAAAGACGGACGGACAGACAGACAGACAGTCAGTCAGACAGAAACACACACATACACACACACAGTAAAAAAGTGGGAGAGACATAGAGAGACACAGGGCGAGAGAATGAGTGTGTGTGTCTGTGTGTTGGGGTTTTGGAGCACTGGATGCACTTACATGGAGCACCAGAAAAAACAACACAAAAAGTACACACACACACACAAGCCTCTCTGCTTCGCCCCCTACTTCACCCCTGACCTCCTCCATCAATCACCGTCCTGGCGTCCAGGACGTGGCAGACATGGTTACACGCTAATACCTTGGGCTCCTTGTTCCTGTTAATACCCTGCTCATTTATTTGAGCAGTTAAGCAGAAGAAAAACACAAAAAAAGCTCTGAAAAGCCCCATTAACGGCGGCGGCGGCGGAGACTGCGGCGGCGAGGGGGCCAAACAGTTTCTAAGCACAGACTACTTCTAAAGGGGGGGGGGCCCTCAGGAGCCGCCACAAGCCTCCAATGAAGGTCCCCTTCTTGTGTGTGTATTGGTCCCCGGGGAGGGGAGAGAGACAGGGTACCTGGGATGGGACGCACTGGAAGGGGTGGTGGGAACAGAGTGGTCTTTTATGCTGTAATTTATTCTCTCATCTATACATCTGTCCTTTTCAAGATATGAAAACAGATCCGTTCCGAACGGTGTCGACTGTGTTGTGGGAGATGACCGGACCGCTGAGTGGGCGCTAATGGACGAGCTACATGGGGGTCTTTGTGTGTGTGTGTGTGTGTGTGTGTGTGTGTGTGTGTGTGTGTGTGTGTGTGTGTGTGGGTCAGAATAAAGGGATGGGGATATCTTGAGTCTTGTCCCTTCCCCTACAGAGAGTGGCCCTGTGTTTGGGGGGCCTTGTGAAATGGATGAGCCTATATAATCAGACATTCAGTCATTCTCTCTCTCTCTCTCTCTCTCTCTCTCTCTCTCTCTCTCTCTCTCTCTCTCTCTCTCTCTCTCTCTCTCTCTCTCTCTCTCTCTCTCTCTCTCTCTCTCTCTCTCTCTCTCTCTCTCTCTCTCTCTCTCTCTCTCTCTCTCTCAAAGGCCTTTTGGTGTAATAAGGATCTCCCCATCTGCTTTGTTGGACGTCCACTCAACCTCTTCTCATGTTTTTGTTTGTTTTCAATGTAAATGAACGGCTCGGATCAAACAGAGTGATGTTGCAATGCTCCTCATTTGATCATCTCTCCTAGTCCTCGAAGTGTCTTATACACACACAAATGATATGATGACACACCCTGTGCGTGTGTGATGTGTTGCATATTTTTCCAGTATGAACAGTGTAATTATGTGTTGATGTCTTGTTATGCTAGCCTGCACACGCACGCAATCACACACACACACACACACACACACACACATACACGCACACACACACACGCACACGCACACACGCGCGCGCGCACACACGCATAAACACACAAACCCTCTCAGACACACACACACACGCGCACACACTCTCTCACTCACAAACACGCACGCTCGCATACACACTCTTTCCCACACACACCCACTCACACTCAGACTCACATTCACCCACATGCTCAAACACGGACACTCTCCCACTATCCTTTGCGCATTCACTATTAGACCACTAGTGTCCTTCACCCCTCCATGTGCTTCACAAGTTAACCCAGTTACACCAGAGCCCCCTCCCCCCCCAAAAAAAACCCAGATTGTCTGCTGTATATTGTTCTTGACAGCTTTGACACAAACCACTTCATCCATGCAGTAAACTCTGCACTGAACTTGGCTCCACGGCAGACATTCCTACACGGGCGCCTCACACACACACACACACACACACACACACACACACACACACACACACACACACACACACACACACACACACACACACACACACGTGCACTACCCCACAAACACACACCCATTCACGCAAGCACACATGCACTTCTGCACGTGAACCGACACAATCACACACATGCTGCAATTAGTGCTTGCTAAGGGGAGTGTGATCTGCTAAGTAAACTCTTCCTCCAGTTCTCCGAGGTAATTACAGAGTTTGTTGAACTCCCAGGGGAAGCTGGCTCTTCTGGAAGAGGTTCTTCACATTCGGTCCAAAACCCTTAGCAGCAGATCCCACACACGGACACACACAGACACACACACACACACAGACACAGACACAGACACACAGAGGAACACAGGCACACAGGCACACATACACACAGACGCACACACAGACACACACACAGACACACAGACACAGACACACGGACACAGGCACACAGACGCACGGACACACGCTCACACAGATGCACACAGGCAAAAGCGCGCACACACACACACACACAGACACGTGCACTTCTGCACAGTGCATGTGGAAAGTCCCTTGGTAAAGGAACAACTTTTCTCCTCTCACCTCATCCCAGTTTCTTAATTTCCTCTCTGTTGGCTAATTACCACGGCAACCGCCGGGGGGGGTCCTAATTGGAGCAGGAGACAGGTGGCGCCTCTCTGCATTAATCACCCCCTCATCATTCACAATCATTAATCATCACCTTCACACTGTGTGTGTGTGTGTGTGTGTGTGTGTGTGTGTGTATGTGTGTGGGGTGTGTGTGTGTGTCAGTCCTGCTAGTTGTGCATCAGCGTGTGTGTGCGGTCTGCAGCATTGTGTGCAGACGGGCCAGGGCGTAATGCGAGCAGGCAGGTGTGAGGGTCACGGCCCGGGGTTTGTGGGCCAGTGTGAGGACCCCCGCTGTTACCCGTGGTCCTCCTCACACTAATCTAGCAACAGATTGGGACCCTTTCGGGGTCGAGGCATGGGCCTTCCTGCCCTGCCCATATATAGAATAATGTACTATAAATGATTGCACTGCTTTAGGGTTTGGTGGCATGTGGCTCAGGAGGTAGAGCGGGTTTGCCGCTAACGGGTGGGTCGCTAGTTCGATCCCCGGCTACTCTTAACGTGTCAGCTTAGAGTGTCAGGGGGGTCCCTGAGCAAGACACCTCACCCTACCTGCTCCAGACGAGCTGGCTGTCGCCTTGCATGGCTGACACCGCTGTCGGTGTGCGAATGTGTGTTTGAATGAGTGAATGTAAGGCGATATTGTAAAGCGCTTGTAGTTGCCACTATATAACCCGGTCCATTTATCATTCATCATTGCCATTGTTTTCCCCGGCTATGTCGTGATGTACGCGAGTGACACACCAGTACACCAATAGACTTTCAGTCAGCTGTCACTCAAAACACTAATAACAGCTGGACTCCTCCCCCTGCACGCGGGCGGAGGTACACAACACTTATTTTCCATACTTTAATCCACTACCAGTTCATAAAAGTCGCAGACCACTAATAAGAGTTACGAGCGACATCTAGGTTTGTGCTGCCATGACACCTCTGTGAAAAGGGTGCATAACAAGAAACACAGGTCCCCTCTACGCTCTCAATACGAATGGCTGTGTTGTGCTTAGGCCATTATGCAGGAGCACAAGGGGAGGCGGGGAGGTGTGCCCTGCACAGCGATGTGTCAGCAGGGCTGTGATGAATGGCCTCTCCTGGCGGCTTAGCCTACTGACACGGACATGTCTGCTTACTGATTAGGAGATCCGCCAAAGACCCTGCCCCCCGGACCCCTACACACACGCGCGCACGCACGCACGCACGCACGCACGCACGCACGCACGCACGCACGCACGCACGCACGCACGCACGCGCACACACGGGGCTAAGAACCACACTGAGAAGGATGTTGTGTGTGTGTGTGTGTGTGTGTGTGTGTGTGTGTGTGTGTGTGTGTGTGTGTGTGTGGGCTGTACCTGGCTGGAACATGTTGTCATTAACATGGAAAAGCACTGAGCACTTTCTTTGTGTCAGCTTTTCGATTCAACCGTACAACTCCTTTTCTTCTTAATGTGTACTCGCCATCGATAAGGGTTTGTGTGTGTGTGTGTGTGTGTGTGTGTGTGTGTGTGTGTGTGTGTGTGTGTGTGTGTGTGTGTGTGTGTGTGTGTGTGTGTGTGTGTGTGTGTGTGTGTGTGTGTGTGTGTGTGTGTGTGTGTGGCTGTTTTGCAACTACAAGGCCCATGGGTGAAATCTGAGCCACAGGTGTGTTACTAAGCCGCACACATATGTTCCCACACACATACTCACACAAACACACTCACACACACACAGACAGACACACATACACACACACACACACACACACACAGGGTCCGGTGAAGGGGAAGGGAGAGTGTTGTGCTCTGCTGGGAACAACGAGCCCCTCAGTGGTCCCGACGAGGGCGGGAATAAAGAGATGACATCGTGTTTGTTTTTGTCAGATTTTTGCTGGTGATTAGCTTGAGATTAGCGCCGGAGAAAGCTACACTCCTTGTTTGGCTTCATCCCCGCCTCCATCCCCCTCAGACAGGTGTTCCCAGGTGGGGGATACACCAGATTAGCCATACGGATGTCTGTCACGCATGCTCTATCTCGATCTCTCGCTCTCGCCGTTCGCTTCCACCCGTTTTGTGACTGGGCTGCTCATTCAAGTCGTAAATCGTTTTTTCATTGGACGTCACTAAGGTATTCTTTCTTGCTGTTTTATGGATTTTTTACTTGGAATGGTTAGCAGGATGCTAATCCACTTCAACTGCTTTCCTATCAGTATCTTTTCAAACAGCTAACAGAGAGAGAGAGATATAAATCGATGTATGTATATATATATATATATATATTTATATATATATTGAGAGCGATATATCGAGAGAGATATATTGAAAGGGATATATTGGGCGATATCAGCAAGACTAGAATAGAGGGACTGTGTGTGTGTGTGGGTGTGTTTGTTTGTGTTTGTGCATGTGTGTTTGTCTCTATCATATTGTTTGTGTGTGTGTGTGTGTGTGTATGTGTGTGTGTGTGTGTGTGTGTGTGTGTGTGTGTGTGTGTGTGTGTGTGTGTGTGTGTGTGTGTCTCTGTATCATAGTGCGTGTGTATCATTGTGTGTGTGTGTGTGTGTGTTTGTGTGTGGGTGTGTCTGTGAGCGCGGGGGGGACATCTTGCTGTGACTGTCTTCTATTTTCTTTACTTATGAATGAAGTTTTCTTTTCAACATGGGAGCACTCTCCTGGACATCAAAGCAGTGGGTCTCAGCGGAGCTTCCCTCTCCCTCCCATTGTGAGCATCTTGAATATTCATCAGCAGAGCCTTTCATTTGTAGAGGGGGAGCGCATGGGAGCCGTGTGGGACCCATGGTTCACAAACACGGAGGGGGGAGGGAGAGGGGGGAGGGAGAGGGGGGAGGGAGAGGGGGGGGGGGGGGAGGGGTTGGGAGAGATGCTGGGATCTTGCATCGGGTCGTCAACCCACGTAATAAGACAAGAAGAGATATGTGTTTTTCTGTGGAAATACTGTAAGTGCTTGGCTCACTGGATTTAAGATGTATTTATGTATTGGTCACATTGTTCGCTGACGCCCTAACATTTGTTGAAAGTTTAACTCTTTTTTTCACTGTCACCCGAACTTTCTTTGAAAGTTATTCATTTTTTCCCCTGCAACTTCTTGTTGAAAGTTGTTCAAGGAGTTGAAAAGTAGTTATTTCATTGTATCATTGTTGCTTGACCTTTTGTTGAAAGTTATTTTGAACTATTTTTTTTTTCACTGTAGAACAAACCTTTGCTAAAACGTGTTTGTAACTTTCGTCGCTGCAGCCCAAACTCTTGTTGAAACTTATTTTGATTGTAAGCATTGTCTACCGAATAAAAGCCATCTCTCCACAACTCAACCCATGGAATATATTTTTTGCACTGATTTAATCAGGCTGAACAATATCACTACGACCTTTCCAAATGAGGCCTTTTAAATACACTTGAAGTTGTATTGTTACTAGCATACATGATTGCAAAGAGGTTTTGAACAGAATTGACGGCTGCAGTAAATCGTTACAAGCTCACAAAGTTTGAGGTTCGACGTTCAGTTCCGACGTATTTTACGGGATTTAGGATATCATTCATCGGCTTTCCAGATTGCGACGGAAGC